>NC_134486.1:226910452-227045452 GCF_040206685.1 Ascaphus truei | reverse complement strand
ACAATTCATTAATTTCATTGCACACAAAGAAACGGAATCCATGAAATTCAAACAAAGCAACCGCGGTAAACACGTGTGCCTGGGGCGATTTGCCACGTTAATGTCGCGTGGAGTACAGCACACGAAAACAGCTCTGTGATTTGTTCCAATAACTGCCGCTGCATCTGTAGCTAGGAGTTTAACTTCCTGCATGCTTGAGCACATGAATTCTGTGTGTTCTCTATAACATAGACTGTCTGTGACTGTCACATATCCTCCCCCCCAGCTCAGACCTGCTGAGGTGAGTTACCATGCACATAAATCAGTGTACCCCATCTTCACCTGAAGTTTATGGAGAATGCCTATTATTCACGGCAAATCTTCATTGAGTTCATTGTTAGAAATTGTCACATCAATCTCTTGAATAGTCATCTCTCCAAAGTAAACTCTCATTACTGCAATGTCTTTTCTCAAGACCATTTTCACTCTTACAAGTAATTTTTATTTCCCCTTTGGGGCAATTATCTGGTATTTAGAATATGAAGTATAGAGACTTGCTACCTCATCAGTTTGTGACCACAGTGATGGTAGGGGTTGCTGGCATCACAAAACTGTTATGAAGTCCAGCTAGCTACCCCTAAATCTATGTAACTTGGCCACCTTTGTAAGGCTTACTTTGGCCAAATGTATTTAACATCTGGGGAAGAACAGGGAATGTGTAAATGTATTTCCATGTCTGTAAAAATGTATTTCAAAGTCTGTATTTGTTATTACCTGTAAATGCAATCCCACATTTTAGTGAATCAACATTCTTCTGTAAATGTGCATTGAGTGTCAGCCCTGCCAGAAAGCAAATGAGATATTCCATTATTACTATCATTTCTATGGAGAATGCAATCCACTTAGTTGAAGCTTTCTATAGAATTGATAGGATTAGGGACAGCTAGGTGTCGGGACTTCTGGGGGGAGGTGAAAGGCTGCTGATCAGATCTGGAAGTAAGAGCATTCTGATTTAATCAGACTCTGATTTAATCAGGGATGGGTTTAGCATGCCCTCTGGCTGTTGTGGCACTAACTTAATCTGTGCTTTGATTGTCCAGCAGAATCTCCCATGTAAAGGATAGCCACAGAGGGCTATATAAGGGGTGCTGCTGATCAGAGAATCAGTTCTACCTTCAGAGAGCCTCTGAGAGCAAGAGAGGCTAACAGACAGAGACACTCTGGGAAGGAGTGTGGAGATCTACTTTCAGAGAGACACTCTGGGAAGGAGTGTGGAGATTCCCTCAGAGAAAAATCTGAGAGCTACCTTCAGAGAGACACTCTGGGAAAGAGTGTGGAGATCTGCCTTCAGAGAGCATTTGAGAGCAGAGAGGCTAACAGACTGAGACACTCTGGGAAGGATTGTGGAGATCTACCCTCAGAGGACTATCTGAGATACAGAGAGACCAAGAGACATTCTGTGAAGGAGTTTGATCTTTACAGTGACCAACTGGAGAGATATCTCAGAGGGGCTGCTGTGTGTGATCAACACTCTGAGATCCTGGACGAGAAGCGGACAGGGCAAACCTTCTTGAAGCAGGCCCCTGCACCTAGTGAGGCTAGAGTCTACTCCCCAGGCCCCCAGTTGGTATTGTGTCGTGTTTTGTACATCTTGGTTTGTCTGCTGGCGTGCCAGAATGAACCCCATTTTATTCTACAACTTTGTCCTGTCTGGTGCTAGTGATCCCTGTGGTTTTGGTGTTAAAGTACTGGTCTCCCGTGACAACCACAATGAGTAGTAGTGCTTGAAGAGAACACTGGGGACAAAGTCCTTGTAGCCGGTGCACTCAAACAGTGTATCTTCAAGTACTTGCTTTACCATAATGTGCTTAGCTTCCTCAAGCCTGAAGAGAACTTCTCACTCAAGCTCACGTTTCCATTTCACTAACACTTCTTTTACTCGCTTGGCAATGTGTTCTTCTATGCGTCGTGAGACCTCCTCTTCTTGGTCACTAGCGTGAACATCTGTGTCTTGCTCAGCACCACTAATTTCCAGCACCTCAACCTTGACAGAGTTCTCATGAACTCTGACTGTATCCTGTGGCGTCTCTCTGCAATTGGCAGACTTGTAGCCTCTCTTTCTTGATACATACATTTATACAGATGAACCACCAATGGATAACTAGTGATGCATTTCTCAGGGTGTGATAGCGGATACATCTCTGTCTCATTCTAGGCAGACACTGAATCTTTACAGCTATTTCGTAACATATAGGCATGGTAGAACGACTAAAGTGCAATTACACATTGTTTCAAATGTCCATATTTCTTCCTTTATTGCTGCATCCTCCAAACTGACTGAAGAACGCGGGCTGCTTTATTCCAGCGAGTTTTCATCCCTCTGTAGGCAGCCTGTATGATGAGACTTACGAAGCACTTGCGCCGGTAACTTTCTCTCTCCCTTCTTCCTTGGAGAAGAGCTTAGTAGTAATTCTTAATTATTAGAATGCTCACAAAAGACAACGGGTCTTAAAAGAACAAGAACAGAAAAAAGCCCCCGTATTATACCACACTTTCTAATGTAGAATGAGTGAATTAAAATATAACATTTATTGGATATACTGTAAATAAAATAAAGTGACACATTAAACTAACAGCACATAGAACGACACTAATAATAATAATAATAATAATAATAATAATAATAATAATAGGTTGTTGAAGTTTACCACATCCAAAATGAGATGTCATTCTATTTCTCCCTAGTACTGTATATAGGGTGTGATATCTATACATAGAAGGAGCTGAATATCTCAGGGTCTGTAAACAAGCTGAATATAATAATGAAGAGAATGAATAATTCTCAGCGCCGTTGTATGCAGATAGTATCTATTTACACATATGAGGACACCTAATGATATAATATTAGTGCACCCATGGTGGATTCAGAATACACTTGGTACCTAGTATAGAAGCAGCTGTACCAGATATTAATATCAGGGATTAATAATAATGGCCCCTGTATCGGATATTATGAGAAAGAGTGCTAGGAAACGGGGGTCTTTTTCTGTTCTTGTTCTTTCAAGACCAGTGGTCTTTTGTATTCATTAGCCACAGGCACCACTCACTCACTCATTATACTGTAGCAAGAGCCACTTTCCCTTCCCCATTTCCCCCTATTTTTACTACTATTATTAGAATGCTTCTCTTCTTTTGCAGCAAGTTTAGTTCATCAGCGAGAGAAACCTGTTTCTTGTGTACATCCTGCAGTTCTCCTCTTAGAGCCTCCACCTCTTCCTTGTGCTTGCTCTGAGTTTGCATCAATGTATCCTTCATTATATTTTAGAGCTCTGAAAATTTCTTCACTAGGGTCGCACCTGCTTTCCTTTTCCAGACTTCTTTCTTCCAGGCATACTGACCGTTGGGGATGGAGCAGCATCTCTGCTTCTTTAGTTATTGCTCCAGTTTCTGGACCTTCTCCTGCTCCCTCACATAGCGCGTAACCTAGTCTCTAAGCTCAGCCTCCAGCAATGCTCTTGTTATGCTCAGTTTCACCTTCAGATCCTCATGCTGCTTTGCAGGGACCAACTTGGTACTCAGACTTCGTTAGAGCGTAAAGATTTTCTTCCTGCAGAGGTCACTGCTTCACCTCTGCATTCACCTGTTTGTCTTTTGCCTCCTGTAGATGTTTACGCAGACCTTGCAGATGGCTCTGCAGTATGTGCTCTGTTTGTGTTCGCTGCTCTAGTACTTCCAACTTTTCTTGTTCAAATAGTTTCTTCATTTTCCCTAACTCAGAAGCTTTTCATTCCTTTAATTCATTATCTCTTTAACAGTGTCTAATTTAATCAGAACCTTTTCATCCACATCCTTCAATTTACAGACCTCTGTGCTGAGAGCGCGGACCTCATGGCATGAGAGTTCCAGCTCTGTGCTGAGAGTGTGCCCTGCTTTCTATGATAATTCCAGCTCCATGTTGAGATTGCGAATATCTTTCTGAGAGATCTTATAATACTACTTCCAGTCAGAAATCATTTTGTCAGACTTTCTCTGCTTCTCGTCCATGGCACAAACATTAGCGCTTGCCTTCTCCATACTAGCCGTCATGTCCTCCAACTCACTCTGCATGAGATGTTTTGTCTTCTCCATTGACACACATTTAGTGATCGCTGCAGACAGACACCTCCGTAGTTCAGCCTTGGCATCTTGTTCTTTATCAAATAGTTCACAGAGGAGACAATAGGCATACCTAGCAGTTTGCAGGGCATTTTCAGCGAGGCTAAAGGAATCCTCACTCTTTGGTCCTTGGTCTACTTCCCTTGCACTGTTTGTTGATGAGTTCTTATGGTCAGAACCAGATAGACGCACCATCTGGGTACACAAATTCAGCATTGGACCCTCTGCTACCTCACAGCCTCTGCTGTGGCTCCGGCCCAGCCCCTGCTTCTGTGAAGCCTCAGGAATCTGCCATTCTCCTGATGAATCTCCCAGGTCAATCTGGTCTGCAGTACACCTCGGCCTCTTTCTAACACACGCTTTCCTGATGTCCCAGGATCATCTTTAAATATTCTGCAACTTCCTCTGCAAGTTGAGAACTTAATTTCTTGTTCTCTCTCTTCCTCTTTACCTTGGAAGGCTCT
Organism: Ascaphus truei; assembly: GCF_040206685.1. NCBI lineage: Eukaryota > Metazoa > Chordata > Amphibia > Anura > Ascaphidae > Ascaphus > Ascaphus truei. Next base: position 227,040,854 of record NC_134486.1, on the reverse strand, counting down.
GATACATCAGTAGTACTGAACACTCACTCGTTACAAGTTTCTGCATTTTTTTGTGTCCGCAGCGTATTGCTTGCTGCTGCAGTTGCTTGGCTTGCTGGAACAAATATTCCTCTTGCTGCTGATGCTGCTCTTTTCCCAGGGCCACATAGGAGTCATCCTCCTTATCATCAACTTCATAAGGCCAGAAGGGATACTGTTTCATGTGACCGGGCTCTTTACATCATAAACACACCTGGTACGGCTCCCTTTCGGGGGCCACATAGGAATGCTCATACCTGAAGGGACATTGTCTTGTCTGGCCGGGCTCATTACACAATAAACACATTCTATCCTCCATGCTGGCATTTTCAGGTGTATTCTTCACAAGGACCTTAGGAGGGGCTACTTCATCAATGCTTTTCTATACATACTACAATCACAGCTCGTAGTCATACAGGTGTGGCAGACTTTTCTTGCACAGTACATACCTCCTGTAAGTGTCCCTGTAGGTGTCTTACTCCTGTTGAGCAGCCATTTAAAAACCCATGGGGTTTTGGGGCTTTTTTTTTCAAACCCACAGACTTTTAGGTGCTGTGCCTTTAAAAGTGCCTTCCTTCTCCACAAATTGTGGCAACTCAGTCACTTTGCAGGGTCTTTTCTATCACATTAAGGACTTGAGCACACACAGCGCTACGTGACATGCGCGCGCGCGTTCGTCACTGACCCCTGGCGGCCAATGGTAGTGTTCATTGTTGAAACTACCATTGGCCGCAAAGCACGGCGTCACCGCCGCCGCTGCTGTAACTGGAGTCTTTCAAAAGTGTGATTCCAGGCTACAGCAGCGCGACGTCAGTTTTAGCAGCCAATCAATGTGCAGACGTTTTCATTGATTGGCTGCTGAAATTGCTGGGGGACGGGGTTTATTATTTTATTAATTTTTATTTATTCTCATTATTACATTATATTACATTATTTTTATTACTTTATTTATTTATCCGCTGCCCGCCCACTCCCCCGAAACCGCTCGCCTGCTTGCTCCCCTGAAACCGGCCCGCTCCCCCGAAACCGGCCCACTCGCTCCCCCCTGCCCGCTCACGGATCATTCCGACTGCTGGGGATCTTCACACATCGCCCAGCAGACGAAGTCATGCGCACGCAGCGCAGCGATGCGCCATTGTGCTCTTGCCCCTAGACAGGAAACGTAGGGTTCGCTTATCAGGTTTATTAATAAAAGGGCACAAAATAAAACAGGAACATAAACAAAATACCTATCTCCCTCTGGAGCACTAACTAACATACTCGTCAGTTCCTTAACTACAGACTGGAGGGCGCCTTACAAATTCTTAACCCTTTTATCTCTTTAAGTGACAACACCGAAGTCTCTCTCTATCTGACCCTCTGAAGCTATGGGTTTGGTCCAACCAACAGACCCTGTGTCCAGCAGGCCTGGGAACTGTTCCTACAGGTGTCCTTGCTGGTTGGGGTAAGGCTCAGTTCGGTCAGGCTGCTGACTGTTTTTTAAAACCCTTGCAATCAGCAGTTAACTGATACACCCTTGCTGGGTTGCCTAGCTAGGAGTTTAACCCCCTGCATGCTCTCTCTAACATAGACAGTCTGTGAAAACCAACAAAAAAGAAAAAAGTGTCCCAAAACAAGCACTCTGGTGTACCAGAAAATAATCACTTTATTAAAATAGATTCAAACAGGCAGCTTAAAATATAAGGCAAAGATGATGATATGCCTGAGTGCTACCGTTCGTGCTCAACAACTATTGGAATACCTACTGTAACTGTAGGTCAAACAAAAATATGTGCATGTTAAGGGTCTTATAGTTCTGGAGATGATGTTGTTTTTAAGCTGTCTGTTTCAAGTTGTATTAATAAAATGATTGTTTATTTTCCCCAGAGTGCTTGTTTTGGGGTACTTTTTTCATTTTGTTAATTCATATTTTTTTACCACTTCGCATTGCAAGAGGTATTATTATTATTATTATAAACTGTATTTGCTCTGGATTTTTGGTAACTTTGATTAGGAGTTTTCATTTGAACTGTATTTTTTCTATTTTACACATATATATTTACATATCATTGGGGAAGGACACCGAGGTGCACAAAAAATACTAGTACTGACCACAAAGGTACCAAAAAATCCACAAGCATCAAAGGGGTTTATGTTATTTCTACCATAGTGCTCTGTAATAATAGATATTACAGAAGCCATGATACAAATATTATTAATGCAATCGCGATGCGTTAATAAATGCGTTATTAATGGTTATGTTAATTCCCGCATTGCGACTATGGGTAAAATATCGCAACCGTTAAATTATTAACGCATTCTTGATGACATCCATCATAAAACGGCTGTAATAAAATGCGCTATTTTTTTCTCTCAGTGAGATATTAACTCCGTTTTAATGGAGCTTGATGCATCCGGGCCCAAGTGTCATTCTGACTATGTTCCTCCAGCTAGTACTTTGCTTTGTTTGTATCAGCTTATTATTTGAGAAGTTTGGGGGAAGAGAAGTTATTAAGTTTAAGTGACGCGTATAATTCCATCTATCCAATTTTCTGTATCAATATATCTACCAAGTCTATGGTGGTATCTGCCTAACCGATTTGTGTAAAATGTAGGAAACTTGATTAGCAATTTTCTTATTTATTTAAAGGAGACGATATTGGATAGAGTGGAAAATATTACACTTTTTACAACACATCCTTTCCTATATACAGTTGATAAATAGAAATAATCTTTGAGTCACCTAACTTTTAAGTTTAGTTTCCTACTTGTTGCACCCAGGTTACTGACTTACAGACACACAGGGCAATTGAAGCGTAGGATACACTTGCTCCCCAAATAAAAAACCACCAGCCAGCCCCCGGGGAGAGGGTGAGGGGGGAGAAGGGAGAGAGAATGGTGGAGTAAATTTTCTTTGTTTTAAGAAATGTTGTCACTCATGGATTCGAGTGTCATTGATATCAACTGCAGTCGGAAAATTGCAGCTCAAAAGGGTTAGGGCCTCGGACATGGTGACATTCACAACGCTGAGCAGTGGTGATGCTCATGCTCTCCTGCTCAAGCAGGAGCTTTTTTGTGTCCCTGCATGAGCGTCAGCGTGCACGCTTGTGAACCAGGTGGGAGCCTGACGGGAGGCGGGGTGGGAGGCGGGTCTAGCGTGCCACGTCACGGCGCCGACGTCACGGACTGCCATTGGCTTTTGGCGGTCACGTGACCGGCCCTGCACTTCCCTCAGCGGGAAAAATTTAATTGTGCTGTCGGCTGCAAGTCCACACGCCTCTTGCTCGCCTGCGGAATGGCCATCTAAAGCTGTGCTCAATAGGGATGATGTTTCCCCTCAGCACGGGTCAGCGCGGGTCAGCACGGCTCAGCGCGGGTCAGCACAGTCTTTTTGACCATGGCCCTAGCCTAACACTTTATCAAATACACCTACATACTGACACAATTAATCAAAAAGTTCACTGCATGTGCACAATTGTTTGCACTGGTAAATGAATCTGATGTTGGTCAGTGACATGAATCATATGAGTACTGAAAAGTTATCAGAGATACAATACAGATGGCCCATACAAAGTTTTCTACTTACAGTACTTGTTCCCCTCAGGAGTGAAATAAAATTTCTACTGACTGGTACCAGGATTAACATACAGTTGAAGTTGAGACACATTGCAGAAGCTCTCGCCCATGACAATGCTGACTGCAGAAAGACAGATATGTATTTAGGATGTGTGACTAATACACCAATGAAATACAGTGAAAAATGACTTTTCATGTCATGAATTTAATACTCACACCAATGATGACGCGAGTGTAGAGGTAAGAATCCGCCTTTTCAAACCAGTTAAAGGTGTCAATGAATAAATATATGTTTAATCCCAGCCACACTACCTGCAACAGATGGGAAATACTGCAGTGAGCATCATAATTTAATTTATTAAAAATGTAATATGCTGCAAACGCATTCTACATTGTGTAACCATGGGGGGGGGCGGGAAAGAATATATCAAGAAGAACTGTGTCATCTCCTTGTGATCGGGTAAGTCATTGTATTTCCTGTGCCTCATATATCAGAATAAGATATGGGGAAGAGACATTTAGGTTCATATTTACAAAGCGGTGCTACACCATGAAACACTTTACATTACATTCACTTGAAAGAGCCATGAGGTGTCTTATGGCATTGCACAGATTAGTAAACATTGACCGTAATATATTTTGGTGAATACTGAAATCTCAATCTCAGATGTATTTATAAACTCCAGGAAATCTTGTGTCTCCCTTCACCACATATCAAACAACTTCATTATTTAAAATCACCCAGAAATACAGATGCTATCCCAATCAAGTTCAATTTTGTGATGGCTTTGTACACTTATCTTAAAGGTGGTATTCTGTGTGCTTATACATTTACAGTAACAATCAGCCTTCTTTAAATACGTGTGCATGATTAAGCACTCAGAATTCACCATTTTTTATTTTTTTAACATAGAGGTTTTTATTATTGTTTTTTGGGGGGATACAGAAATAAAAGGGTGACAAGGGAAGGAATGGTAGTATCTCAGTATACAGAAACCAAAATCTCGGGGTTAGATGGGGTAAGGTGAGGTGGGGGGGGGGTGAGGTTTGCAGATTTAATAAATTAAAAGATTACAGTTTTATTATTTTGCTTTTACACATCTTAAAAGTTACAGAGAGTTTCAGAAAGCTTGCATGACACTTTAAATGTAACCGGTCTCGGGTGCTCCACTTCTTTATAACACCATAGTAGATCAAAGGCTGTGTGTTCCCGTTTTAGGACCCTCCACTACTTTTTTAAGGAATGCTTATTAAAAATAATAGCTCACATTTTCGTTACAAATATGTATCAGTTTTTTCTAAATCAATCACAGCAATAAAAATGAATCACAACAATTTCCAGCACAAGCATTAAATGTTAGACAGCAGTAAATTGACAGCATTGTCATCATAAACCTACCTTTTCAGTAGCCAAGACAAATTTTCAGTGACTTTACATTTTACACTCTAAATAATTTACTCACTGATAAAATCACAGTGTTATTGTTTTGTAAGGATATGTGTGTATAGTCCATTGCCAAATGTGCTTAGCATAACTGCTGAAAGGATAATGTAAATAACTCTGATACAAATATTAACGCTCATTAACATCTGTACACTTACCAGTATTAAGAAGGTTGTGGTTTCATTCAAAATCCAATATCCCATCTTTATATATTTCTGTTGAGTTACAGTAGCATCAGCTTAATGTAAAAGGTTAAAGACCTTTAGCACCTAACTTCTGTCTGTCTCTGATTCTGCTACTTTGAACTGCAGCATTTCTTCCTCTTGGAATTTTCTAATTAAAACTCATCTGCCAAAAGCCCATCAACAAGCTGTCATGATCATGTGACCAAGGCAAACAAAAAGGTGGTCTATGTCCAATCATTCCTTTGAAAAAACAAGCTGTTTTGTTCTTTCTTATTACCTGAGTTGATGCCGGCTGCATTTACCCACAATTGCTAGTTTTAAAATCACATTCATCAGAGCATTATGCTGCATGCTAGATTGCTATTTAATTGTCTAATGTTTCCTAACAAATGGCGTTTCTGTTTCAAAATGTATCTTTTACTCTGTGCACATTCTTTTTTCTTGTTGCACGTATAGTGTACAGTATTTGAAGATATTGAGCTGGTACCAAACATTAGCACTGCTTAAAACCTAGATACTGTAAGTTATAATTTCTTCCCATCAGTTATTCATTTTGTTGTGACGCTGTGTTTTTTAGTTTATTTGGTTTGTGTCATTTTGATTTTTGTATTCCACAATATCTATTCATAAAATGAGATACAGTACACGAATATGTTAATAAAGATAGTCATTTGTATGACCAGTGCTAGAAGTGTTATGGTACTCGGATAGGGTCTGCAACTCCCGGTCACAAGCTGTAATCGGCTCTTTGAGTAAATAGATTGGACTCTGTCTGGGGGCCTGTCTTGTTGGCAGTAGAGGTCGGTCCACACTTGTGCATTCCGGCTGCTGGGCCCAGACCCTCACTCTGAGGCCAATCCCTCCCTCAACCCTCCCGCAACCTTCCCGGTAGGCCTAACCACCCTGCGGCAACTACCCCTTTAGCTAGCCTCTAAGGTAATGAAGCTATTTTTATTTTATTTTAATAACACAGTAATGAAGCAGGGGTCTCCAGAGCTGAACCACATTAATTTCAGCCTCGGAGACCCCTGCTTCTTGAGTTACAGGCCCCGGTATGGGTGCCGGTATCTCCCTGCATTGTTGAAATATCCTGCGTCACGTGACTGGGAGATTTAAATGCACAGGAGATACCAGCACTCCATACTTGGAACAACAAAACAAAACACAGCGCACAACGCTCATCGTGAAAAATGTAAAAAACAGTGTTTATATATTAAAAGGTTTCAAGGTTCTGCGTTCTGCCTGTTTACTTTTGTCTTGATGTACGCAGAACCTTGAAACCTTTTAATATATAAACACTGTTTTTTACATTTTTCACGATGAGCGTTGTGCGCTGTGTTTTGTTTTGTTGTTTCTAGTTACCCAGGGTCCTCGGCTACCCTATGTACAGCAGCAGACGCTCTCTCATCTACCGATTGGTAACAGAGTTTCATCAGTAATATCACCTTTGTGTCACTTGCATGTGCATTTGGTGGTAATTCACAATCACATATATGCACATTTTTTTAGTTCATTTTAATTGCGCACTTGTCTTTTATTGTTATTGTACTCCATACTTGGGCCTGTAACTCGGGAAGCAGGGGATCCCCAGGGCTAAAATTAATGCGGTTCAGCTCTAGAGACCCCCAATACAATACTACAATGTTAATAAAATCAAATAAATACAGCGTGCTCGTCTGTAAGAGCTATGTAGGGAGATGCAGCTCTCTCTGTGCAGCTCTTACAGACTTCTGGTAGGTCAAGTTTTATTGGCATTTTCCTACCTAACGGTTTCTGACTTGCAATAATTCTTTCTGAATACCGTGATAACACAAATGTCAGACCGTGAGGTAGGGTCATCCCAAACCGGTCAATTTGGCAGTGGTAACGTTGAAACTACTAAAATAAGCCCCATAATATTTAGTTTAGTTTTGAGTGTTGCTGGGATCACATAGTGGTCCTGAGCTGAAGGAAAGTTACCTTTTTGGACATCCTGGTCCACTGGTAAATTTGGGTCTTTCATTCTGGGGCCTCAATGTCAGATTGAACCCAAAGGAGAAAGACCCATGCCTCTCAGCAAGCACTTGGTTCGTTTCCATGGCGGCCTCTCTGCTCTGATAGAGAGCTATCACACGGCCCACCTTTTACCAGGGAGTTGTTGGCCCATCCTTCAGGCTCCCCGGCCTTGATGCTCCTTCCCCATATGACTTAGGGTTCAGGCCTAACTTCTGCAGAAACCTTTTGGCCTCAGAGAGATCCCTGATGGTGATGTGCGTACCCTCCTGTACCCCCACCAGGCCGAAGGGAAAACCCGACCTGTATCAGATGTTGTTTGCCCGGAGTGCCACGGTCACATCTTTCAGGTCTCTGAGCCTCTGCAGGGTTATGGGGAGAGGTCTGCATAGATTGTAGTTTAGCTCCATCCAGCTTGATCGCCTGACAATTTCTGGTGGATGCTATTATGTTTTCTTTAATGTGGAAGTAATACATCATAAGAATCCCATCCCTTGGATTACCCCCACCTGGGGATCTCAGCCTAAGGATCCGATGTGCTCTATCAAGCATAAGCTGTTCAATTGGGATATTTGGGGTGGGTTGTTGGAAGAGGCGAAACAGGTATTCTTAGAGGTCCGCAATGTCATCAGGGACTCCCCGGACCCACAAGTTGTTTCTTCGGGACCTACAGTCACAGCCACGAGTATTCAAAAAACTTGCTTTGGAAATCTGGGGCAATCACCAACAATACCCCAATAATGCTGCAACATTTCTCTGACATTTCTGCAGAAAGACTAATGACCCATCGGATTAACACAGCAGGGATCCCTGATCAGTTTGAATGGGACTGCCAGGGACCCCCGCTGTGTTAATCCGAAGGGCCATTAGTCTGTCTGCAGAAATTTAACTGAAATGTATTGCCCCAGAATTTCCAAGGCAAGTTTTAGAATACTCGTGGTTACACCTGTATTGTCAAAATATTCTTGGCGCTCTTCTATCGCTCCCAACCTTTCCCCCATGCAGTTCGTCTCCTGGTAGGAATCCTCCTAGGTGTCCATAACCACCACCATTTGTGTTTCAAGATCATTGGTTCGTTCTTGTTATTGTTCAAGCTATCCCCTCAGTTCCCTCACAACTTTATGTACCTCATTTATAAAGGCCTGCTTGAGGTTTCTGTATAAGTCTTGGTTAATGAAGAGCTGTGGATTGTTGCCCTTTTTTTCTTTGGTTTCGGGGCTGTCACACAGGGATTTGCCATCGTGTAGCTCGCTAGCCTCCTCCGGTTTCCGAATTCTGAAGTAGCCTGGTACCTCACAGTAAGGCGTTTCTTTTTTGCCTTGGGTGGCATTTATTTGTTTGATATGGCATTCACTTATGTAACTGGGTATTTGTGGACTGTTTTAGGCTTTTATGGTCACATACAGATGCTGCGGCTGTTATCCGATCATTTCACGGGTTGTATTCCTTTGCACACCTGTGTTGGTTCGAGATTTCTTGAAATTTTCCCGCATTAAGACGTGAATTTACTTGTGTTTTGATCGAGTGCAGAAAATTGCATTTTAGCATTATCTGCCATACCGTCGAAACTCAAGTGGGCGATCGCGAGTTGTTGTCTTTAAAAATCTAATTGCAATTCAACCTGTCTTTTATTCCCGTACAGGACTTCAAGTGTGTGTGTGTGTGTGTGTGTAGCTGTAATTTGAAGATTAAAAATATGCGTTCATACTGTATACAGTACTGTCCATGGGAAAGAAGTTCTTTCTGAGGCTCCTGAGCTTTTAGCCATACATAAATTCTCGAACTGTAAAAAATTTAAAATATGAACACACACAACAAAGTATTTTTAACTAATTAAATGTTTTATTTGTACAGGATAATAAAGTTAAAATGAATAATACAAAAATACAACTTCGCTCTCCTTCCGAATATAAAATATATAATCCGCACATGCGTTTATGTTAAATTGGAGCCTTGTTGAAATGCATGTTATCACATTTCTGCTCATGCGTGTATGTCAAATTGGAACCTTGTTGAAACACATATGCGTAATCACATTTCTGCACATGCGTGTATGTCAAATTGGATCCTTTTTGAAACGCATATGCGTGTCATCACATTTCTGCGCATGCGTGTCATTATGTAACCTTGTTGATAATGACATTACTGTACAGATAGATACAGTGCGTTTCCTCACTGTACTGTAAATGTATGCAAACAGTAAATGCAACGTATTTTAAAGATTTGTACAGTGTATGTCAAAGATATATTTAGATACAGTATATTTAAATGACATCAGTACTTTATTTATAGTACTACTGTAAGTTTATTTAAGCACTAAAAGCAACTTCCTTACAAGATTTATATATACGGTATGTCAGATATTAATATACTGTATATTTAAATGCCTTTACAACTTTATATTACAGTATGTACAGTATAGTGCTACTGTAAGTGCATCTAAACAGTAAATGCAACTTATTTGCAAGATGTTTATATTGTATACAGTACTGTACAGTATGTCAATGAGATATTTATTCAGTATACAGTATATATAAATGCCTTTAGTACTTTATGTATAGTACTAATGTAAGTGTCTAAACAGTAAAAACATAAACACCAAAAAGTATATGGAAAGAATGAACATTTTTATTTGTACAGGATAATAAATGAAAAAAGAATAATACAAGAATACAAAGTTGCCTCTTCAAAATTTAGAAACAAGAAAAAAGTGATGCATCCAAATTGGTCAAAGTTCCTCAATAATATATGTAAATAATACTGGATAACAATGGACAGTCCATGAATGATATGGCAATTATCAGGTGCGGGCTAGGAGTCTAGTGGGGTCCACATGACCACCACAGTTGAAACACCATAACAGCCCCCCCTAGTAACCAATATGAAATGAACAGAGGCACTGGTAAACATATGCATATATGTAGGGGCGCTCTGGCCCTGTTACCTTAGTGCTTGCAGGACTTCCAGATATCCAGGGCGTGCAGTTCATCCAGATAGATAGCCAGCAGGAAGATAGATGAAGATGCGTTGCACTGCCTCAATTTCCAACTCCCAATGGGAGTTGGAAATTGAGGCAGTGCAACGCATCTTCATCTATCTTCCTGCTCTTCAAAATTTACAATCTTGTCTTTTTCTTCTTCACAATGACTGGTGCTTCTTGGACATCTTGGTCTGTAAAGAAAGAGACATTATATATTTACAATCGCACCATACATTATGAAATCCAGATTTTGGGGGGGGTTTGGGGAGAAAGAGCATGACATGGGGAACTGTACATTATGACTACAGTACAGTGTGACTACTGTACACATGAAAAAACGACAGTATTAAACCATGATGCCAGTACAGTCCATTACAAACAGTATTTTCTAGTTTTTGAGGGGGATTGGAGGAGACAAAGCATGCATGACATGGGCTACAGCACTTTACAGTAGGACTAGAGGTTTTAAAGTACATTAGGTTTTAGGGGGTTTGAGGGGAAGGGACATGGCATGCATAGATTTGAGCACTGTGTCTTACCTGGCAGTATTGCTGGGGGAGTTTCCTTCCCAAACGGGAAGGGGGGGGGGGTGTTCATGCATGTTGCCTTTGCCCAGATCCAGACATTCAGAATAGAAAATAAGCATTAAACAATGAAATAATTGTAAAAAATCAACTTTTTTTTTTTTAAGATTAAAAACATTGGCTGCGAATCTTTACTTGTAAATAAATGTATAACTAGTAGTCATCAAACAAGTCGATGGACATCCAGGGAAGAGCCCTTGTATGCCTCAAAAGGCTATTGATGCTGTCTCTCACAGTTTTCATAAGAAGACTGGTAGCTTTAAAATTGCACTTCCCTTTCTCCATAATTGTTCTCCTAAAATTTGCTGGAAGAGCCTTCATGTATTTATTGCCTTCATAATTTACATTTTGGGTCCACTCGCTGTACAGCTCAAAACTGACGTGGTGTTTAAAGATGAACTAGGCATATTTCTGTGGTAGACCAGCAGATCTGATCTTGTATTTCTCCCGGACGCTCGGGGGAAGGACTAAGGGTGATGTCTGGGAGCTGTACAATCCTGGGTGCTGGAACGGGCGTGCTTCTGTTAGTGGGGTAGATGGCCGGGGAGGATGTTTTCCTCCTGTCATGGCCTAGCACTTACCGGGGTTGTGATCTCCTCCAACAGAAAGGTATACATGTATTCTGGAGATGGAGGGGGTGAGCGTGGGGGGCCCGTTGTGTGCTTGGTGTTGGCACTGTGAAGGTCAAATCCAGGGATTGAGAGGGTGTACGGGGGGAGGGGGGATAAGGCACCTCCAGACCACCCTCCTGCTCCTGCGTCGGACATACAGGGGTAGGGACTCCAATCAAAGAATAGAGCCCCGTGATGTTCCTCTCAATCTTAACAAGACAAACACCCATGCAACTATCCATATTAACCATGGTCTCTAAAAGACGATCCATCTTGGCCTCCATTCGGCCCCTGTATTGCTCTATTGAGTTGTCAGTGATTTCGATACCACTGAAAATATCCAGCATGCGGGCGACCGAGCTGGATCTGGTGCAAGGAGTGCTGGTGTCACCCGGATGATCATCTGCATGGCTGGGTGCTGGAGGAGGTGAGCTGGGGGTTTCAAGATGAGCATCGGTGGACAAAGGGTCAGAGAGGGCAGATGTTTTTGAATCGGTGGTGGGTGATGGCAGTGAAGAGTCCCTATTGGACTCTTAAATAGGGTTTCAGTCACGGTCGGCCTCTTATTGCAATAGTATTGGGAAGTCGGTGTTGGTACCTGTACACTGCAGGGTCAGGAAGTACATACTGTATGAATCTTAAGTGGATGAAACCTGACCTTTCTTCTTTTGCAGTTGCCATGAGCAAACATACCGGCAATATCCTCTTGTACAGGTATCTCCCAGAGGAGGGGCTGTGCAAAAAAAGCAATCCACATTAGTTATAGTTTGCGTTATCGAATGCTTCCAGCCATGTTGGTTCAGTTAAAATTTGAATAATTCAAATTTTTCAATTATATAGTCGTAAATCTCTGCTAAAGTCGCCTTCTTACCTGTTCCAGCATTAATTGCAGAAAATATGAGAAATGCATACTACATTGTGGTTTGGTATAAGGACTTGACATGATGTCCATTCAACAAGCGCAGGGATAGCAATGTAGAATAACGAGACAAGCATTGTGTATACTGTGAAGATTTTAATAATGAAATGCCTACATTTAATAACGTCTTCAGCGATCAAAGTCCATTTAGAATGAATGATTGTAGTAGCCACTCTTTTTATCTAGTTTTTAAACACCTGCAAATTAACTACACACAACTCACTGGTTGCCCTGTGCAAAGGGATTCACTTTTGCCATCTGGCAGAAACACGCAGAACTGCACCCAAACAAATCACAATCACAGTAATCACAGAAAATCAACAACGGTTAACATGCGTGTGATTGACAGCCTTAAGGAAGATTAACGAGTGAATGCCGCGTGGAATACAGCAGACTTTCCGAAAACAGGGCAGAGAAATCATCGAATAATGGCCGCTGCATCTGTATATTCACTCAAGTATTCTTCTTGGGACTGGAGCGGTGCTAGCACACGTCTATTCAGTTCAGTACCAGAACACGCCCCCTCCACCAGTTTTTTCTTTTTTTAAGAAAAGAGGGTGAACTTTATAAAAACGATCCATGCTGCTTTTATACCATTAATATTGTTTACTTTTTATGTAAACACAGTTCAAAGAGTTTTGCTCAAATGTTTAATATGTTTTCAAATTCGGTATGGCCCCACTAACACATGGATATTATGCTTCTATTAACACTTGGTTTGTGAGTGTATTTATTATTGTTTCATTTTATTTAATACATTGGTCAACTATACTAAATTATTGTGGCATTTTTTTGTCTGTTGTACTTCCCTTTCTTCATTGTGAACACAGTCTCAACATCTTTGGACTTTACTGCTCTAAAGTATTTTTTGTATTTATTCTGTATAAACTAGTACATGTGTATTTGTATACATAAAGCTTTAATGTGTACAGATATTTTCCCTTAGGGGATTGCATCACTTAACATAGTGACATGAATCATATGAGTACTAGAAAGTTATTAGATGAACTATATAGGTAACCCATACGAAGTGTTCTACTTACAATACTTGTTCACCTCATGAATTCAATAAAAAGTTCACTGACTGGTAAAAGGATTAACATACAATTGACGATGAGACACATTGTAGAAACCCATGCCCAAGCCAGAGCTGATTTCAGAAAGATAGTATAACAGAAAGGATGTGAAACTAATAGACTGATCAAATACAGTGGAAAACTATTTTTCATATTATACAGTATGTCATGAAATTAACTCGAGTGTGGAGGCAATTACAGTATAAACCATTTCATAACAATTAGATGTGTCAATGAATAAATATATGTTAATTCCCTGCCATACCACCTGCAACAGATGAGAAATACTTCAAGCAGCATCATAATTTAATTTAAAAACATATTAATATGCTGAAAACACCTTCTCCATTATGTTACCAAGGGGAAAAGAAGGACTGTGTTATCTCCTTGTGATCATGGGCAAAACATTTAATTTCCTGTGCCATATCCATAGGGTAACATTACCTACGTAGTAAACTGGTCATCGTCTAATATGACCGTATCACTGAAGCTTGTTCTCCTGCAGATTATCCTTCATTGTTTTCACACTGAGGCGACCTCTGATACCCTCATCCGGTTCTTGTCCCACTTCCTAGTTTTGCACCTCCAAGGTAACATCTATCTCATGGAGCTTCTATTCGTCTTTCTTTAGAGTCGCTGCTATACATCATTGCTGGTCATACACCTTACTTTTACATTTGTACATCTTCCCCTTCAGCTTTATTGATGCTACGCTGTTGCTGTATCAAATGTTGAACATCATCGTTAATGTTGCCCTGTGTGAGTAATATATATATAATAAATGAGTTCTTCAGTATTAGGTGATACCTTTTTTATTTGGACTAACAATTTATGTCATAGGACAAGCTTTCGAGAGTTTTCCTCTCTTCCTCAGGTCAAGCAATACTGATATACAAAGGTTTCTGTGACTTAGACAGGGATTGAAAAAAAAAAAAAAAAAGAATAAAGAACAGAGAGGCACTGGAGGGGTGTTAAAACAGAGATAAGGAAGGTGAGAATTGGGGATGGAGGGGGGGGGGCTGTACATCCACAGCAGCACAGAGGGGGAAGAGGATGCTGGGGGGGAAGGTATAGGATGGCACAATAGCAGGGAAGACCCTTACAACAAATTCTGATAGTGTGTGAGAAACCCCATGTCTGCATTAAGTCCACTTGTTTTGGTGTCAAAGAGTCTTATCATTCTGAGCTCAAATGTTTTCCGTTCTTGGGTGCGTTTGAACATTCCATTGAGGATTTTGATTTTTAAATCATTTATGGAATGATCTGGTTGTGAGAAATGATGTCCCACTGGTGAGCAATATCTTCCTTCTTCGTGGTATAGTATAGAGTGTCTGTGCATATTCATTCTTCCTTGTAGTTTTTGGCTGGTTTCCCCAATGTAGCATCCTTGGTCACATTTGTTGCATTGAATCATATACAGTACACTACATTCCTGGATGTGCAGCTGTATGATCCTTTAACATTGAATGTTCCATTGTTGTGACTGGCTGTGGGATCTTGGCATATATGTTTGCAGAGTTTGCAACAGTCCTTAGACACCCATATATACATTATTTCAGTGTTTCTCTACCAGGGCTCCGCGGAATCCTGGGGCTCCGTGGAGCAGTCCCAGGGGTTCCACCAAGCCGCTCGTACTCACTGCGGCCCGGCGACGGATTCCTTCCCTTCCTCCTCCCTAGGAGCGCGCTCTAACAGTCCAGCACTTCCGGTGCCTGCTGAGCGCGTGCAGTCTTCCCGCCTTAAGCCAACTGCCCGCTTCGGCCACCTTCTGCACGCTGCTGCCGCCTGAGGTGAGGAGATGATCCCTGGTGGTGGTGGCGGCTGCTGCTCCAGGGGGGGGCTTAATGAATGCAGCATGTATTGTACTTTCTGTGATATGCGGAGGTGTGTGTTTTAGTGAGCAAGTTTTTGTGAGTGCCTGTGTCAGTGCGGAGAGTGGGTGCATTGGAGAGCAGGAGACAGAGAGGCAGGGCTAGTCGGTGCTGAGACGTGTGAGTGCCATTCACACACTGACAGACACAGTGACAGACAACTGGGCTGTTCCTGGCTAGCGTGTGGCGAGTGATGCTCATGGTGCATCAGTTGAGTACATAGAGGAAGGAACAGAGGGCACAGCGGATTTTGCAAATTCAAACTCATTTATTGAGTTGAGTCACATTCAGTTTTTTTTTTGCCAGCCTGAATGTTTCTTTTCATGTTACAAATTTGATAGCAACTTTAACTATGGAACAGCTATGCTCCTGTAGTACATCTCCTTCCTCCCTTCTTCTGTCTCCCTGAACCCACTTAATCATCACCCCTTCCTTTTCCTCTTTCACCCAGGCAAAAAATAAATAAATCACATGGCTAGTGAGTGGATACATTATTCAGCCAAGTATTTCAGAAACTAGTTTTCAACATCAGTCTCTCACTCCTAATTAATATGAAGCAGTATTCCCTGGGCTGGGGAATAGTCAATGTAAATTTTATTAATGAGGCTAAAATCTTCCCTGGTGGGGAGCAGGTATCTTCAGGGGATGGTTGTGTGACATGCAAGGGGGGAGAGTGATGTGACATGCAGGGGGGGGATTTATGTGACATGCAGGGGAGGATTGATGTCACATGCAGGGGGGGATTGATGTGACATGCAGGGGGTGGGTATATGAGGAGGATGATAATGATGAAGGGTGCTGGCGAAGATATGATGATGATTTTACCTGTGCAGACCAATTTGTTTTAATATGTATTGGGACGGTGGGAGTCTTTAAAAATGTATTGGGACGGTGCGGGTCTTTTCAAAATGTATTGAAGCGGCGGGGGCATTTTTAATATGTATTGCTGGGGGCATTTTTAGTATGTATTGGCGGGGGAATTTTTCATATGTATTGGTGGGGGCGGGTATTTTTATTATGTATTGTGGGATGGGGTTACATGTATTTAAGGGGGTGGGGTTTTTTGGTATGTATTTTGTGGGGGGATTGAGTGAGAGTGGGGTAATTGATGGAAGGTAGGCGTGGGTGAGAGGAGAGAGGGGGGGAATGAGTGAGGAAAAGAAGGAGTAAGAGTGAGATGCAGGGGAGATAAATACATGCGGGGAGAGAAATACATGGGTAGAGGGTGGGAAATAGAGGGGGCTCGTGAGGTGTGAAATTAACCTAATATGTGTCAGCCAGATAGGGGTTCCCCGAGATTTTTCAAAAAACTTCAAGGATTCCTCCAAAGAAAAAAAGTTGGGAATCACTGCATTATTTAGTCCTTATCTGTCGTTGGGATTCGGTCCCACGAGATTCAAGGAAATCCCCCTGGCTCCAATGTCCTGGACAGGACAGCCCTGCTTCAACTGCAGACTCATGTCCTTCACTCTTCCTGGGTGTACAACACAGTCAGTCCCAGCATGCTCTGTGAACAATGTCCAGCAGGTCTGGAGAACTGTGCCAGCCAGCTTCCTCCTGGCTGGGGAGAAGTCTCTCGCACTCCCCCCTCTGAGGAAAGCAATCTGTCAGGGTCTCCTAGACATCAAGCTCCCTGCCATAGTACCTTTCTTTGGCCACTGGGTGTGCTGCTGCTGTCTGCTCTGGGGTTCGTCTGTCTGTCTGTCTCCTCATTGCTCCCGTTCTGTCCTTATAGTTTCCTGCTTCCTGTTTCTCATTGCCTTTGCTTTGTGTTATGTCCGTGGACTTCTCTGCCACAGCCTATTTCTGATTCTGTTTCTCTACTTGAAATTGAAATTAAAGGCCCTTGCTGGTTATCTGGCTTGTCCTTGTTTGTTCCCTGTTCCCCAGTCTGTCCCCGCTCCCCTGTTTGCTCCTGCCTTCCTATTGCTGAACCCTGCTTGTGACCACGACCACGTTCCTGCTTGCTGTCTGCCTCCGACCTCTGTGTGTGACCCCGACATTCCCGATTGCTGCCTGCCACCAACCCCAGCCTGTGACCCCAACTCTCCTTGCCTTCTCCCCGCTGTTCCGGCCACTGAGGTCCAACCTACCACAGAAGTCTCACCTTCAATGTGTGCAGCTCTCTGTCTGCCTTTTACACCCGTGCTCACTCAGGAGTCCAGGCTGATTAGCTGATTTGCTGCACCTGCAACAAGTATCTCAAGAGAAAGTTAACTCCCTGTGGGCTGGAAAGCACATGAGCTTCACCACTCAGACCATACAGAGACAGTGACTGTATAACAATATATATATGAATTAGTGGTGATGATGAACCTATTAAAATGGGATATTGATGCAAAGAAAGCAATATATGTGCTACATGTTGCTCAATATAGTAAACGTCATATGCATAAATGGCTACTGTCCTTCATACATAGCCCAAGAAAGCATTCTTTTCCATAGCGCTCTGCTTCTTGGGATGACATAATAATTGTTTGTTCTTGTATAGTGCTGCTAGTTTTACGTAGCACTTTACAGAGACATTTTGCAGACACAGCCCTGCCCCATAGAGTTTACATTCTATGCTTTTAGTGCCGTCTGTTTTCTGTGCAAATCAGTGTCTTTACTCACTGAGCCGCTCCTGCTCATCATTACTTCATTATTATTGGTGATATATGAAGATAAATTGCTCATATGGTCACCAGCTATAGTTTAACCTACATATAGTTCAGATCCTTGAATTATGGTACAGTAAGATAACCCAGTACAAACAATACAGGCATACCCCGCATTAACGTACACAATAGGACCAGAGCATGTATGTAAAGGGAAAATGTACTTAAAGTGAAGCACTACCTTTTTCCCACTTATCGATGCATGTTCTGTACTGCAATCATCATGTACGTAAATAACTGATGAAAATAACGCATTTGTAACGGGCTCTATAGTCTCCCCGCTTGCGCACAGCTTCGGTACAGGTAGGGAGTCGGTATTGCTGTTCAGGATGTGCCGACAGGCGCATGCGTGAGCTGCCGTTTGCCTATTCGGCGATATGTCCTTACTCACGAGTGTACTTAAAGTGAGTGTCCTTAAACCGGGGTATGCCTGTACTTGATTTTTAAATTACAATTTACTGCAGTGATGTGGAAAAAACTAAAAGCAACAAATACAAGATCAATGCACACCCATAAGCACAAAAACAAACATTTCATCATTGTTAACTGTTTCTTAATACCCATATCATTCTGCATGAAGCCTGCAAATCGTTAACTATTTATATTTAATTTCAATGATTATTTTAGTTACATAATGTGGCCAAAGTATGATAAGCTTGCCCACCACACGAAGGGGACCCCAAAATCCTCACTTCTAATTTCATTATTAACAATACACGTGGTGATAAAACTATTGAAAACATTTAGCTAATCTATTATATGTAATAGATATATAATTTTTAGATATGGTGTAAAATAAGAAGGTATTCTGCCCCGTAGAGAGATTGTGAGAGATTCATCAATCGTCTCTTTGACCTAAGGCCGTGCT
This sequence comes from Ascaphus truei, assembly GCF_040206685.1. NCBI lineage: Eukaryota > Metazoa > Chordata > Amphibia > Anura > Ascaphidae > Ascaphus > Ascaphus truei. The sequence continues at coordinate 227,022,094 of NC_134486.1, read as the reverse complement.
TATAGTGCCAGCGACGCGAATTCGCCCCAAAACAAAAGCATTGCCGCCGCGTGCGCTTATAGTGCACGCGACGGTGACAAGCGACGGAGCAACGCCGCCGTCGCGAAAACCCGCCGCCGGCAAAATTAGATTTTTCAAGGGCCGTTGCGTCACGTGACGGCCCTTGACCAAATCAAATTGCGGGAATCCCGCGATGCGGCCGACGTGCGAAACATAACTTTCGCCGGTGGTGACGGCGACGGGTGACATCACCCATCGTTTCGCCGTCGCCATCGGCGACACTATAGGCAAAGCCTTAGCGGCTCTGATGGCCTGAAGGGGTTGTGCTTCAATGAATGGATGCAGGATACAGACAATGTGTGTGTGTTGGGAACATGTATTTTGGTTGTTTCTTCTCAGTTATATTTCAAAGTACAAATGTATTGCATCAATGTATAATATATATGTAGCAGGGTCCCCCCTGGTGCCCCTTACCCTCGCTGCTGCGGGGGCTAACGGCGGCCTCGGAGGCAAGGCGCCGCCATCTTGGTTGTGTCGCGGAGGTTCGCACATGCGCAGTAGCGACGCGGCAGCCTTGTTGGTAAAGGAGAAGTGGCAGCAGAGGCGCTCCGTAGTGCAGGGACGGCCCACAGTCGCGCATGTGCAGTTAGGGTGGTGCAGCGGCCATTACAATGTTGCGCAGGCTCAGCAGAGAGTAGTGGTGGCCATTACAGATCGCGCACGTGGCCCCAATAGGAAAGAGGGCCATGGAGGACTACAGCCCCCAGAATGCTTAGAGGCAGACAGGCCACCTGACACCAGGGAGCCAATAAGGCTTACAGCTTTCCCTGAGAGGAAAAATACATTGTTGTGTGCTGGAGTGAGGAAGCAGAAGAAGCTGGGACACAGACAGGGGAGGGTGGGTAGGTAAGTGTAGAGAGCAAGTGGCTCATACACTAGGCCAGACATTCCCCCCTTAGGCCCCAGCTAGGCCCCAATCACCTCAGCTTGTGATTACTACTGGCACTCCTTAGATAGGGACAGGGTCCTGTAAAACCCAGACAAGTGAGGGTACAGCCAGGAAGCGTGGATCTCCTGAAATTGCTGTGAATGTGAATCACTCTCTGCGGCTGCAGAGATAAGAGACTTTCTAAAGGTGGATCACTCCATGCGGGAGCCACCCACCGTCAGGCAGAGTTACAGGACATCGCTGAGGAAATCGCAGAGCGGTGGATCCTTTGTGAAGTGTCTGCAGCCCCAGGTGCTGGAGCACTGGGGTAGGTATCGTATTTTAAGTGCACCGGTACATCAGGCGCTGATCCTGCCTATAGGTTTTGGGTTTCTTAGAGGACTCGTGGGACTCTGGTTACATGGTGTTGGGGGAGGCGTAAGGTGTAAGGGTATAGCCCAGTTAGGGGCAAGGTTATAGCTGCCAGCTAGTGGCAGAGGGTGACACGGCTGTGTTGCTATTATGTGAAGTGATGTTATTGTTTTGCCCATATAGTAAACAGTTATATATATATATATATATATATATATATATATATATATATATATATATAAATATCTAGTGTATGTGTTCATTTGAATGCGTCCTGCGAGGAACAACTCCCGCTCTGCTGGGAGCCATCGCAGTTGGAGGCGCTGTACCATATAATATTGTTCCAGAGGATACACCCTAGGCTCTCACTGGCGGAGGCTCAGGCCTCCTGTGAGCCTAACAGGTAAAGCACCACACCGGTAATACATATAGATTCTCCTCATATGCACCCTATCAGCGATTGGGGGGGAAATATGGGTTACATTTGGAGGCGCTGCTGAGATCAGACCTGGGGTGCCCCAATAGTTGTAGAGTACTAAAAGTACTCAAGGAAAGATGTTACCAACCACAAGCCACGAGGTCCATATCTGGGCCAGTACGATTCGGGAGCTGCATAGTACAGTGGAGGCATTGGGGAATGTTCCTGCTCATGAGGAGGGGGGTGCCCTTCTAGTGTCCCTAAAGGAAATCCTGGGCCTAGACGGAATGTTTGCAGATCAGGAAATATGCAGGGAAAGTGCCCCACCAGAAGGCTACCCCCTTATCTATGCAAAGAGCCCTAGTGTAGTTAAAAGGACTGTAATCAAAATGGAGGCTCCATTATCAGGAAATGCTAACAGTGAGTCACACCTAAAATGGCGTCTCCTGCCAAGTCAGGGGAGTGCACATGTTGCATGCCACCAGCTTACACCAAAATTAAAGACAATTATATGACCCTTAAAGACAATTATATGACCCAAATTATTGAGGAACCAACCAGGAGAGGGGCAGTTCTGGATTTGGTCATATCAAACAATGTAGAAGTAATAACAAATATTCAAGTCCTGGAACATTTGGGTAACAGTGATCATAACATGGTCTCATTTGGAATAAATTATCAAAAAACAGATTACTTGGGTTCAACAAAGACCTTCAACTTTGGAAAGGCCAATTTTAATAAACTGAGATCTAATCTAGTAGTAATACAATGGGATGATGTTTCTGCAGGGAAAAATGTAGAAGATAAATGGGAAGTCTTTAAAACATTGTTAGAAAAGCACACTTATCAGTGTATACCCTTGGGTAATAAGTATAAAAGAAATAAGTCAAAACTAATGTGGCTAAATAAAAAGGTAGGGGAGGAAATGGACAAGAAGAGGAAGGCGTTTAGATTCTTTAAGTCAAAAGGGACAGAGACATCGTATCAGAATTATAAGGAATGTAACAAAAATTGCAAAAGGGCAATCAAATTAGCAAAAATGGATAATGAAAAAAGGATTGCAATAGAAAGTAAGGTCAACCCTAAAAAATTATTTAAGTACCTTAATAACAAAAAAATGAGAAAAGAAAATATAGGACCCTTTCAGTTTGAGATGGGTAGGCAGATTATTGGAGATAAGGAAAAAGCTGAGGTATTAAACAAATTCTTTGCCTCTGTGTTTACCAGGGAAGAATCAAGCTCAATAGTAGTGCCGCAGGAGGAAGCCACAACCTCCATATTAATGAACAATTGGTTAACTGAGGAAGAAGTTCATAAGCGACTTGAAAAAATTAAAGTTAATAAGGCACCTGGCCCCAATGGCATACATCCAAGAGTTCTCAAGGAGTTAAGTTCAGTAATAGCAAAACCATATTTAATATTCAAGGACTCCATTTCCACAGGCTCAGTACCACAAGATTGGCGTAAAGCAGATGTGGTGCCTATATTTAAAAAGGGAGCTATATCACAACCGGGAAATTACAGACCTGTAAGCCTGACTTCAATAGTAGGGAAACTACTTGAAGGTTTAATACGGGATAATATTCAGGAATACCTAATGGAAAACAAAATTATTAGTAACAGTCAGCATGGATTTATGAAGGATAAATCTTGCCAAACTAACCTTATTTGTTTCTTTGAGGAGGTAAGTAGGAATTTAGACCAGGGTAATGCAGTTGATGTGGTCTACTTAGATTTTGCAAAGGCTTTTGATACGGTTTCACACAAGAGGTTGGTGTACAAAATAAAGAAAGTTGGACTCAGTAATAATATATGCACCTGGATTGAAAACTGGTTAAAGGACAGACAACAGAGGGTTGTCATAAATGGAACTTTTTCAGGTTGGGCTAAAGTCGTGAGTGGAGTAACTCAGGGATCGGTTCTGGGACCCCTGCTTTTTAACTTGTTTATTAATGACCTTGAGGTTGGGATCGAGAGCAAAGTCTCCATCTTTGATGATGATACTAAATTGTGTAAGGTAATAGAATCAGAGCAGGATGTAATTTCTCTTCAGAAGGACTTGGAGAGACTGGAAACGTGGGCAGGTAAATGGCAGGTGAGGTTTAATTCAGATAAATGTAAGGTTATGCATTTGGGATACAAGAATAAAAAGGCGACTTACAAATTAAATGGAGATATATTGGGGGAATCCTTGATGGAGAAGGATTTAGGAGTGCTTGTAGACAGCAGGCTTAGCAATAGTGCCCAATGTCATGCAGTAGCTGCAAAGGCAAACAAGATCTTATCTTGCATCAAACGGGCAATGGATGGAAGGGAAGTAAACATAATTATGCCCCTTTACAAAGCATTAGTAAGACCACACCTTGAATGTGGAGTACAATTTTGGGCACCAATCCTAAGAAAAGACATTGTGGAACTAGAGAGAGTGCAGAGAAGAGCCACCAAATTAATAAAGGGGATGGACATTCTAACTTATGAGGAGAGGCTAGCTAAATTAGATTTATTTACATTAGAAAAGAGGCGTCTAAGAGGGGATATGATAACTATATACAAATATATTCAGGGACAATACAAGGAGCTTTCAAAAGAAATATTCATCCCACGGGCAGTACAAAGGACTCGGGCCATCCCTTAAGGTTGGAGGAAAGGAAATTTCACCAGCAACAAAGGAAAGGGTTCTTTACAGTAAGGGCAGTTAAAATGTGGAATTCATTACCCATGGAGACTGTGATGGCAGATACAATAGATTTGTTCAAAAAGAGGTTGGATATCTTTTTAGATGGAAAAGGTATACAGGGATATACCAAATAAGTATACATGGGAAGGATTTTGATCCAGGGATTCATCCGATTGCCAATTCTTGGAGTCAGGAAGGAATTAATTTTTCCCCTTAATGGGGTTTTTTGTTTGCCTTCCTTTGGATCAATAAGTATAGATATAGGATAAAGTATCTGTTGTCTAAATTTAGCATAGGTTGAACTTGATGGACGGAAGTCTTTTTTCAACCTCATCTACTATGTAACTATGTAAAAATGCTTTGCAAAAACTTGTCTGGGCTTGGCGGGAAAACCCGAGACCTGCCCCTGCGATATGAGTGGCTCAGCACAGAGACAGAACCACTCCTTGATAGAATGTGTCCCTCCTTTGGATTCCACCAGGGGGAGGAAGCACAGTGACCCCCAGTCAGTAACTTCTGTTCCCCGTAAGAAAGGTAAAAGCTGCCGCAAACAGCATCCTCAGTTATGGAAACAAAAGAAACAGCGCACAACGCCAAATAGTGAAGCAAGTAATGCTATATATTAGTAATTACAGGGTATAAATCTGCGTACATCAAAACAGTGGAATAGGTGCATTTAGTGTGTTTCACACAAGTTACCACTCAGCAACTGTTGTCAGAAGAGTCTGCAGCTTGCTTCTCTCAGCGGGGGCGCTACGTTGGTTCAGGAGCAGGATTAATGTCCAAAACCCCTCATCCAGCAGTACATCGCTCCCAAGGGGATTTCCCTTTACAGCAACCACGCTCCGTTGCAGGTATTGGTGCTTGGTGGGACCGCTCGCGCTTCCAAGCCATCTGGTGCAGCTCGTGTAGCTCAGCGAGCAGATCCACTGTATGGGGGTGAGACCTCAGCTCTGCAAGGGTACACTCGGCGTGCCACGTTGTCGCTCCATCACGGGATACTGCTTGATGACGTCACAGTCTCCGCAGCAGCGAGGGAACCGGCAGGGAGGCAGTCAAAGTCTCTCAAAGTCTCTCAAAGTCTCTCATATGCCCAAAATTACCACCGGGAGTAATACTAGCAGGGTGAAGCCAATGGAGGCAATGGCAATATTAAGGCACTAGATAAAAATCATCCAACATGTTTCGTAGAATAAACCACCCCATCAGAAAGGGTTGGATGCAGTCAACTCCTTTTTGTTAGTAGACCCCACAATGCACCCATTAAATAGGAAATTTATTCTCGAGTCTATTAGTTTCATATTGAAACATAATTATTTTCTGTTTCTTTCCACTTTCTACCTGCAGGTTTGCGGAACTGCAATGGGTACTAGGTTTGCCCCCAGTTTCGCAAACCTGTATGTGGGTAAGTGGGAGTCTCAGTTCATTGTGCCCGAGGAACCCTACCACAGGAATGTCGTTGTGTGGAAACGCTACATAGACGACATCCTGTGCGTGTGGGATGGTGATTATGCATCGGCCAGTGCATTTGTAGATAACCTGAATAGGAATGATTTCAACCTTGAGTTTACACATAAGGTGGATGCCACCCAGATAGATTTTCTGGATTTAAGACTTACTTCCAGAGCGGATGGCACTGTGGAGACTGAAACCTTCTTTAAGGAGGTGGATACTAACAATTTGCTGATGGCGAATAGTAATCACAAAAGTACATGGATAAAAAATATACCAGGAGGGCAATTTGTCAGACTCAGACGTAACTGCAGTAGTTTAGAGGTTTTTGACAAGCAGGCTAATAAACTATTTTTGAGATTCAGAGAGAGGGGATACCCTAAGGAACTTCTCGAAAGAGAGATTATAAGGGTACTTAACATGGATCGTAAAGATATGTTAATTCAAAATAGAACCAAGACAAGAAATAAAATAGGCCCAATAATGAAAAATGAAATTTTAAATGTGGCCTTCATTACGGATTATAATTCTGTACATAGGGACATCGAAAAGGTTTTTTATAAACACTGGGGTATTTTGTGCAATGATCCCATATTGGGATCACATCTAGACACTAAACCACGGTTTATCTATAGGAGAGCCAAAAACATTAAAAATTTGCTAGCACCTAGTGATGTTTTTTTAAATAATAACACTACAGTACAAAAGAACTGGTTAGGGCCTAAACCAAAAGGCAATTATATTTGTGGTAAGTGTAGTATTTGTAAGTACCAACATTCCGACCAAAATACATTTAATTCTAAAAACACACAAGAAGTTTTTAATATTGATGACTTTATTTTATGTACATCTACACACATTGTTTACTTATTGGAATGTGCGTGTGGATATCAGTATGTAGGCAGAACCAAACGCAGCCTTAAAGTTCGTATCCAGGAACACGTCAGAAATATAAAAAACGGTTTTGAAAAACACAGTGTTTCCAGACAATTTTTATTACACCACAACAAAGATCCGTCCAGTCTCACTTTTAAGGGGATTCAGTTTATTCCTGTAAATAGAAGAGGTGGGGACAGAGTTAAAACACTATCATCTAAGGAGACATATTGGATACACAAGTTAGATACTATGTCCCCTAAGGGGTTAAATGAGGATGTTGACATCTGGGCACTTTATTAAGAGGAATTTTTATTAAAAAAAATTTCTAGCCCCCTTCTCCACTTAAACCCAAGGGATATCACTGATCTACAGTATGTATCTCTGTTTTCCCTGCTCTGTTCTATTGTCTATACGTATTTATATTGTTACTTTTAGTTGCATCTTTTATATGATACTATCTATTTTAGTACTAATATTGTGTTTCTTTTATTCCAGCATGCTTTTAATTATTTATGCTAGGTTTAGTTTATATGTTTATAAAATCTTTTTATTATGTATGTGGTTAATAAAGTTGTTGTTTTAAAAGTAATGATTTCATCTTCCCTATCACTTTAACCATTACCTAGTCTAGATGATTGGTCCATTTTTAATTGTTTGACCAATGAGACATCTTTGTTAGGTACTTAAGACCTCTGGGTAATGGCTAAATTATTCCCTGAAGAAGTAGTTTATTCTACGAAACATGTTGGATGATTTTTATCTAGTGCCTTAATATTGCCATTGCCTCCATTGGCTTCACCCTGCTAGTATTACTCCCGGTGGTAATTTTGGGCATATGAGAGACTTTGAGAGACTTTGACTGCCTCCCTGCCGGTTCCCTCGCTGCTGCGGAGACTGTGACGTCATCACGCAGTATCCCGTGACGGAGCGACAACGTAGCACGCCGAGTGTACCCTTGCAGAGCTGAGGTCTCACCCCCGTACAGTGGATCTGCTTGCTTAGCTACACGAGCTGCACCAGACGGCTTGGAAGCGCGAGCGGTCCCACCAAGCACCAATACCTGCAACAGAGCGTGGTTACTGTAAAGGGAAATCCCCTTGGGAGCGATGTACTGCTGATGAGGGGTTTTGGACATTAATCCTGCTCCTGAACCAACGTAGCTCCCCCGCTGAGAGAAGCAAGCTGCAGACTCTTCTGACAACAGTTGCTGAGTGGTAACTTGTGTGAAACACACTAAATGCACCTATTCCACTGTTTTGATGTACGCAGATTTATTACCCTGTAATTACTAATATATAGCATTACTTGCTTCACTATTTGGCGTTGTGCGCTGTTTCTTTTGTTTCCATTTCTTAGAGTGTGGGGGGTGCTGAGCCACCCCCTGTGTTTATAGCAGCAGACGCCTCTACAAATACACGGTTATGTGATATAATTTCTTCATATATACACCCTCACTGTAGTTATTGTGATTTATTTCTTGGTCACTTATTTATGTGGTTTAGTCACTGCACTATATTTATATTCTAAATTCTGGGTTAGATAGTAGCGCACAGTATTTTCTCTGTTTTTTAGCATCCTCAGTTGTATGGAGTCTGGAGAAGAAAGGGAGGGGACATATCCTTTCTGTTGTGCCCATGTTTACAAAAGGATTTAAAATTGTCTGGTGGTATGGACTTTGACTCCTTTAAGCTACCAGCAAAATATCAGGTGGCAAACGTGGATGATGAGGGATGCATATGATGTGTCTGTAACCAGTGTGACTTCCCAGGTGGCAAATTGACCTGGGGACCCAAGTGTGCCTGCTGCGGAACACAGTTCCTGAAGCCTGTGCTGCTGCAGCCTACGAAACTCGCCAAGAAAGGAGTGACTGACTTCAATACTGGGCCAGTCAATGCAGGTAACCGATCTACCTCCCTCACAGAAATTTCGGAGGGCTCGTGCACTCTAACCGTGGTTCCAGATCCGGTTCCAGAGCCGGAACCCGCACAGGAAGATGCGAATGACCTCTACTGGGGTGAGTGATGCTGTGAACCCCTCTACCTCAACCACGGAGGTTTCGGAGGACCCGTGTGCTCTAACCACAGTTCTAGACTCTGCTCTAGAACCGCAAGATTTTCAAGTTGCCTTGATCAAAATGGACAGCTTCGATGCTGTGGTCGCACCGAGTCAGTGTGCTATACCAGATGTTCCAGGGGGTCCATGCACCCCGGTTCTAGACTCGGTTCCACACTCAGGACCGCAGATTCCAGAACCACAGATTCCGGAATCACAGGGTAAGGTGTCTATACCCCCACCCTCTCTTAGTGATTCCAGTCACCGACAACCAGCCGTGGTGATGCGCCATCCGGCGAACCACACAAGTGAAGCTGAAGATAAAGAGACATTTATCCCATCTTCTGTGGGCCCGTGTGCCCTACAACAGCCAATCCGGCCTACTACACTGGTACCATCGGTCCCAGGCTTGGGATCAGTACCTGCTAACAACGACAAGGGTGAGTTGACTGCCCCAGGGGTGTCAGGTGTTAGCTCCCAGGTGACTGCAGAGCACGGTAGCTCCTTAAGTCTGGCCACCAGGGCGATTGGTTCACCTCGGCATCGCCTGGTGGAGGTGTCCCCCTTAGAAGATTGCTGTCCAGTGGTGCGAGTTGACCAGTGCCTACCGCCTATCGTCCAGGCGAAGAGAAAAGTCAGCCCCACCGTGATGTCCAGTGCCACGGAGATGATACCTGACAGCGTTCCAGATGAACTGATGACCGTCAGCAACCCTCGGAGCGGTGAGGCATCAACCCTTTACTCCCTGCAGGATGTGATGGAGATATCCGGTGAAGAGGCCCTGCTCGGCACTTACTTCTACGAAAAGGATCACCAAGTTCATCTGTCTCAAGACCCAGAGCTCGTGATGTATCCAGAAGACGTCACTGTCAGGAATCGGCGTTCTCCTCGCTTCCCACACAAAGCACTCCCTCTCCGCAAGGAGTCCCTGGACACACAAAATAATCCTGCCTTACCGGTCTCCACGGCTCCTCGCCCCTGCCGCCATCGCGGGATCACTCCCCTCGGCGATTCCTCTGCTCAGCGCCGGGCGCGCCCACGCCCTCCTACACGCACGCCAGCCCCAGACGTTATGTGCATGCATTCTCAGTTTACAGAGCACACGCCTAACAGAGCACTTTTAACCACTGCTTCTGCAGCGAGGCGTCGCCCCCAAGCATCACACAGTTCAAGGCAAATCAATGATTACACTCAGCTGGGCTGTAACACCTCTCTCCTATCAGGGAGGACTCCTTGCAGTCCTCCAGGCCTGCCTCCTTTTCCCATTGGCCTGCCCAGCTTTATTATGCCTGTGCTTCCCATCACTCATCGCTCGACATAGTTCTGTATGGAAGCATTTGACTATTCTCTCAGTGACTCCTCAGGTATTGACGCGGATTGGACGACTACCCCCTCTGGCTCTCGACTTTGGCTCTACTTGGACTTCGTGACTTCTGGCATCCCTGACCTTGGCAACGGCAATAACTACTCCTTCTCTACTACCGGTACCGGCAAGTATTGTCTTCACTACTATACCTGGCCTGGCAACAATAACACCACACTTCGGACACGCTCCCTTTGCTGCGGGTGCGTGTATCCCTACGTCCCACCTCAGAACAGGGGATGGGTCTGGTCTGCGGGCAGCACCGGCGTAACATTATGTCGAGCCACAAGACGCAGACCAGACCGAACTACAGCAGTTTCTCTCTAATCTGCTTCAGCAAAACCAGGCCATGGCGGATCAAATTGTGGCACTTACACGCCAGGTCGCAGTACTCTCAGACAGGGTACCGACCGCGACCCCGCCAGATGTAAGCCCCCACTCCGCAAGCGCAGTTAGCAGCTCAGATGTAAGGATTCCTCCTCCCAAGCCTTGTGCAGGTGAACCGCAAGATTGTAGGGGTTTCCTAAACCAGTGTGAGGTGCATTTTGAAATGGCCCCCCATCTCTACAATACTGATCGCAAGAAAGTAGCCTACATTTATATCCTCCTCACTGGCAGCGCCCTGGCTTGGGCTTCCCCGGTTTGGGAGCGACGTTCTGACCTTACCCAAGATTACCCAGCATTTAAAGCCGAGTTTCAACGGGTATTCGATTCCCCCGCTCGTCGGGAGATGACATCTGTTTCTCTCCTCCAGATCACGCAGGGACGGCGAACGGTGATGCAGTATGCTGTGGAATTCCGGACTCTAGCAGCCGAGTCTAACTGGGGACAAGAGGCTCTCGTCTCCGTATTCTGGCAAGGCCTGGCAGATCCCATCAAGGACGAACTCTCTCGCCAATCCAGGCCGGATCAACTGGAGGTCCTGATTGATTTGGCCATCCGAGTGGATCAACGCATCCAGGTACGCCGCTCAGAGCGTCAGCGAGCTCGCTTCCATAACTTTCAAGTTCCGTTCTCCAGTACTTTCAACAGCACTCCTGCTCCCTCCAGTGCTACCACACCTCTTCGTCCTGCACTGGAGTTGCCAGAGCCAATGCAATTGGGGGTACAATGCATCCGCACACCGATACGGCAGTTCCGCCACGCCGGGGGATTGTGTTTCTACTGCGGATCCATGGAACATCGGGTTCAAGAGTGTCCATTGTGTCCGGGAAACGGGAACACCCAGTGAGTACAGAGGGGCTCTCTCTGGGTGTAATGTCTCCATGTCCCCTTCTTAAAGGTGAACTCCCTAAGAAACTTACATTTCCAGTCTTCTTTTCAGGCGATAAGTTCAAGACTTCTACCGCCGCTTTCATTGACTCAGGAGCTGGAGGAAACTTTGTGGATCTAGAATTCGCCAGGGTTAACCGCATACCACTAGTGAGAAAGAAGGTTCCCATTGCACTCGTCGGTATCGATGGACGTCCTCTTACCCCGGCCCACATCTCCTTAGAGACGGCTCCCTTGCTTCTGTCTTCACATCTACACAAAGAGACCTTAGTTCTCGATGCCATTCACGCTCCTGGGATACCCATCACCCTTGGTCTTCCTTGGCTACAGCTTAACAATCCTCTCATTGACTGGACTTCCTCCGCTCCCATTTCCTGGAAGCCGAGGTCAGACGAGACTCATCAACTGCTGGCCAATACCTCTGTTCCCGAAGTTATTCTACCTTCCGTTTACCATCAATTCCGGGACGTTTTCAATAAGGTACAGTCAGACCTCTTGCCGCCACACAGGACTTACGATTGTCCAATCGATCTAGTTCCTGGTTACTCCCTAACCAAGACCAAGACCTACCCCTTGTCGTTACCAGAATCTCACGCTATGGATGAATATATCCAGGAGAATCTCAAGAAAGGCTTTATTCGTCACTCCAATTCCCCAGCAGGGGCTGGGTTTTTCTTCGTCAAGAAAAAGGATGGGTCGTTGAGGCCTTGCATCGACTACAGGGGTTTAAACCACATCACTATTAAAAATCGTTACCCCCTTCCCCTTATTACCGAAATGTTCGATAAATTACAGGGGGCCAAGATTTTTTCCAAGTTGGATCTACGTGGTGCCTATAACCTGGTGCGCATCAGGAAGGGGGATGAATGGAAGACGGCCTTCAACACGCGTAGTGGACACTACGAATATCTGGTAATGCCTTTCGGCTTATGTGATGCTCCCGCTGTCTTCCAGGATTTCATCAACGACGTCTTTCGTAAGGTACTCAATATTTTTGTTATTGTATACTTGGATGATATCCTGATTTTTTCCAAAGATCTCCAGGACCATATACGCCACACCTCCTATGTCCTTTCCCGTCTCCGTGAACACCATTTATACGCTAAACTGGAGAAGTGCGCCTTTCATACGACTTCTACTCCGTTCCTGGGGTATATCATTTCAGATGAGGGGTTTATGATGGACTCCGGTAAACTTCAAGCGGTCACTGAATGGCCAAGACCCAATTCTCTCAAGGCCATACAAAGTTTTTTAGGCTTCGCTAATTATTATCGTAAGTTTATACGGAGTTTTTCCACCATTGTGGCACCCCTTACTGCGCTCACCAAAAAAGGAGCTGATCCTTCTGCTTGGTCATGCGAGGCCATCTCCGCCTTCGAGACACTCAAGGAAGCCTTTATATCCGCACCTATTCTCCGTCATCCCGACATTGAACCTCCCTTTGTACTGGAGGTCGACGCTTCTGATTGCGGCGCTGGTGCCGTTCTGTCTCAGAGACCCACGTCCCAAGATAAGTTTCATCCCTGTGCATATTTTTCCAAGAAATTCTCATCTGCCGAGAGGAACTATGACGTGGGTAACAGGGAACTTCTGGCCGTGAAGATGGCTCTTAAAGTGTGGAGACACCTGCTGGAGGGGTCGAAAGAGCCGTTTACTATTCTCACGGACCACAAGAACCTTCTTTACATAGAGAATGCTCGACGCCTTGGTCCACGACAGGCTCGTTGGGCTCTTTTAATTTTTTTTCTCGATTCGATTTTCACCTGTCCTATATCCCCGGGACCAAGAACGTAAAGGCAGACGTACTCTCCCGAATACATTCTTCTGAGGAGAGGCCAGAGGAATCGTTGGAGACTATCCTTCCACATGAGAGGATTCTCGCCACGTCTACTTTCAAGAATCTTGACAAGATTTTGCACTCCCAGAGATGCATTCCCAAGGACTTGGTCGTTCCCGACAACAAACTCTTTGTGCCATCCAAATTTGTTCCAGAAGTCCTGTCTTGGGGTCACTCCTCTAAATCTGCAGGTCATCCAGGTTTTAAGAAGACTACTGATCTCATTCGTCGGAATTTCTGGTGGCCAAGGATGTCTCAAGATATACTGGAATTTACCCGCGCATGCCCCACGTGCGCTCAAAGCAAGACTCTCCGTCAAAAGCCTCAGGGTTTTCTGTTACCCCTTCCAGTTCCCGACCGCCCCTGGTCCCACATTTCTATGGACTTCATCGTGGAGTTGCCCAGGTCCAGAGGAATGAACACTATCTTGGTGGTCGTGGACAGGTTCTCGAAGATGTCCCATTTCATTCCACTTAAAGGATTACCCACCTCCCCCACCCTTGCTGATATCTTTACGGAGCAGATTTTCCGGATTCATGGGATTCCTTCGTCCATTGTTTCTGACAGAGGTTCTCAGTTCGTATCCAAATTTTGGAGAGCTTTCACGAAGAGATTGGGCATCTCTTCTTCCTTCTCTTCCGCCTATCATCCTCAGTCCAATGGACAAACGGAGAGAATCAATCAATCCCCGGAGAAGTACCTGAGATGTTTTATATCCGATTTCCAGGATGATTGGGCTCAACTCCTCTCTTGGGCAGAGTATGCCGTCAATTCTGCAAAAAACGAGTCCACCCGGGAGTCTCCCTTCTTTATAAATTATGGGTTCCACCCTCCCTGTCTTCCCATCCCCAACATTCCTTCTGGAGTACCAGCCGTAGATGAACGCATTTCTTCCCTCCAAACCGCTTGGTCCAGGATTCAGTCTACCCTTCTCAACTCCTCCCGCAGATCGAAACTACAGGCCGATCGTCGTCGTCGTTCGGTGCCCAGTTACAAACCAGGGGATTTGGTATGGCTCTCCTCTAGGAATATCCACCTCAAGGTACCATCTCCTAAACTGGCACCTAAGTTCCTCGGTCTCTTCCCTATTTGTGAATAAATCAATCCTGTGGCATTCCGGCTCCAACTACCACCCAGTATGAAGATTCCCAATGTCTTCCATGTATCCCTCTTAAAACCATTTATCTCCAGTCACTTCTTTCCGGATCAGACTCGTAGACCGGATCCCATTACTGTACAAAATAACGAGGAATACGAAGTTCACTCTCTTTTGGATTCTCGCCTATCCAGGGGTCAACTTCAGTTCTTGGTGCAGTGGAAGGGCTTTGGCCCTGAAGAGAGATCCTGGGTACCTTCAAAGGACATTCATGCCCCGGCCCTTCTTAATATCCACTTAATATCCACTCCCACTCCACACACACCTTGTGTAAAGCACTGTATATACTGTGGGCTCTCCATTCATTTTTATTCACACTGATTCACATACACACTCTTTCTTCACTTGCTTTCACAGTAACCTTTTGACACCTCTAGCCATAAAACACATCCACACCGGGGGAAGGCACAGCACAGATAACATTCCAAGAGACACTGTTTTTAAGTATACCTTTTGCTTCATTCATTGTAACATCGCCGGAAGAAGAGATCAGTGTATCTCTAAAGCTCGCACAAATAAAAGCATTTTGTTAGCCACAGAACGGTATCATCTATTTATTTTTTGATTATTGAAGCTCGGCTAACACGGTACTGATACCTCTACATGTATATATATATATATATATATATATATATATATATATATATATATATATATATATATCAATGAAAAGAAAAAGAAAAGCGTCCCAACTCAGAACTCAAGTATACTCAGAACAAATATCAAAGAAAATTATGATTTAACAGCACAAATAATCAAACATAAAATACAAAAAATATTAAAACAAACCCTGACATCCTCCTGTGATAGAATATGTATCAGACAGGGGAAATCCCCTATGAATATACTAATGGACCCCTAATACCCAAGGCAAGGGAAAAAAAACCTATAAGCACAAAATATATGTAGAACAAGGGGTTAACAATAACCCCTTGAACCTTCAAGGCCGGCCTCACCCCTAGTAAATATAAAACCACACAGCAAGCATAGATAACACATGCACCAAATTGCCTAATACATGCTGATGTCAAATACATATATTATATACATACACCGTAAATGCAGTTGGTATAATCAAGGCAAATCAGGCACAGTACCAAAAAGAGACTGTTAGTATGGGATCAACAATGATTAACAGTTCACATCAGTTATCATAGTCCATGAGACCATCCATGCCACACTGTGATATTAAAATGTCCAAAGGGTAAAGATCTTCCAATTGAGGGGTCCATCCGCAGGGGAGTCAGGGAAAAACAAACGCCCCAACACGTGTTTCACCTCCACTTCCATCAGGGGGCTTAAAATAATGCATACTACCAAGGATTTAAATAGCACACTGATTATAATGCCATCCAGCCTGCAGCTGTGCAAAGGTGGAAGAGTGCCTGTATGGCTCAAAAAGCACACCAGAATGAGTTCTGCCTAGTCATTAGTTACTTCCCCTAAGGGACCAGGTGAAAAGAGCAAAACATCCCAGATATACCTAAGCCCGCAATGTATAAGGCTTCGGTCCCGCTGCGCTCGTTGGCGTGGGCGGCCACACGCTTGTTCCCCACCAGCAGGGGAATCCTCGCGAGCCGGTCCCGGTCCCCCCTGGCGGCACAGCTTACTACACGCTGTGGCGCGTCAGCCGCTAGGGGACACAAGAAAATGGTGATGTCTAGCGTTGACGCGTCACGTGGTGTGGCTGTGAGCCAATGGGGAGGGGAGGCTTCGGGAGGAGGAGAGGCTTCGGGGAGCGGGGAGGAGTGTGGAGTGAAAGCGTGAGTGCCTGTCTGTGTATGTGTGTGTCTGAGTGCGTGCGTGCCTTTCTGTGTGAGTGTATGTGTGTGCCTGAGTGCGTGAGTGCCTGCCTCTGTCTGTGTGTGTGTGTGTATGAGTGCGTGAGTGCCTGCCTGTGTGTGCGCGCGTGTGTGTGTGTATGAGTGCGTGAGTGCCTGCCTGTTGTGTGTGTGTGTGTTTATGTATGAGTGCCTGCGTGTGTGTGTTTTACTTACCATCAGCAGCTCCCTCCTGCAGCCCGTGGAGGGAGGGAGGGGGGGGGGAGAGTAGCGGGTCCCTCCGCTCAAGCCACGCCCCCCTCCCTGTCAATCTTCCCACTCCCGCCCACCTCCCGCTCCGGCTCCCGCTCCCTACAGACCGCATATCGCGGTCTGTGTAGTGTCAGCGCACCGCCTGTCTGCAGTGCAGGCGCGCTGACTCTGGGAGCGGGGCCTTAGCCTAAGACAGAGTTGAGAAGAAAAAAAAAGTGTGTATCTTTACACAGGTCCCTTGGAGCAAACGTCTCTACAGCAATGTATCCAGAGGTAGATTCCTAGCTCACAGCATCTCTCCACAGCTCACAATGATGTATGATTCAAATCTGCTCCCACTGTCCTCATTAGAGGGATCACTGTGAAAGAATCTTTTTAATCTACATATATATCTCAGCAAGAATTATACTAAAAAATATATCGATTGCTCAAACTCAATTTGGAAACTAAATAAAATGATGATTTAAAAGAAGAAAATATACCTAGAGATAATAGCCTCTAGTATACAGCACACGGAAACATAACATAAGAACAGTATCCCATAGGAAAAGGGAAAGAGTAAAAAGATATATAGCGAAGAAAAAGAGGATATGTAGGGGGGATTGTAATAGAATTGAAATTAAAAAAGAGGAAAAACTGATGAAACATAACAATATGTATTTTATGTTTGATTATTTGTGCTGTTAAATAAATCATAATTTTCTTTGATATTTGTTCTGAGTATACTTGAGTGCTGAGTTGGGACACTTTTCTTTTCATTGTCATATTACTTCTAGTCCCTAGCACCGTTAGTGGTTATTATATTACTAATTTAAGTACTCATTATTTGCTTAGTCTGTTGCAGGCAGTTTGTCTTGTTGTAATATATATATATATATATATATATATATATAATCGAAAAATAAATAGATGATACCGTTCTGTGGCTAACGAAATGCTTTTATTTGTGCGAGCTTTCGAGATACACTGATCTCTTCTTCCGGCGATGTTACAATGAATGAAGCAAGGATTACTTAAAAACAGTGTCTCTTGGAATGTTATCTGTGCTGTTCCTTCCCCCGGTGTGGATGTGTTTTATGGCTAGAGGTGTCAAAGGGTAACTGAAGGCAAGTGAAGAAAGAGTGTGTATGTGTATCAGTGTGAATAAAAATTAATGGAGAGCCCACAGTATAAACAGTGCTCTACACAAGGTGTGTGTGGAGTGAGAGGGATATAAATGGTGTGGGTGGGTGTGGAAATGTGAGAGTTTGTAGCACAACTAAAAGTGTGTGTGGATACTATGTGGTCCCTATTGGTGTATAGGGATGGAAAAATAAGGAGTATTAGTATGTGTGAGAGACAGCTGTGTGTGCATACATATAGCACAGTATGTACAGACATGGCATTTAGCGCTCATGGGAAGAGAGTTCGCTAGTGTCAGTAATGACTCATAAAATTTCGATCTCTGTTTAGGCCACTGCTAAGTGTCCCGAACAGTTGCATAAATTTGTATTCATGCAACCGTCTCTCTTTCGGGGTTTTAAGATTACCTTTGAGTATGGCAACCCTCAGATCGTTCATCTTATGGCCAGTCAGAGAAATGTTCGCTAACAGGACTGTCTCTTGTTCCGCGTGTGATGCTGTGGCGATGCAGGTTCATTCTCTTGTTTAGCCCCTGTCCTGTCTCACCTATGTAGTAGCAGCCCCCTGGGCATTTCATGCACATGATGAGGTACACGACATTGCTGGAGGAACAGGTGAACCCTCCTCTGATTTTGTATTCCCGATTCTTGTGTGGTATTTGTATTGTGTCCGCTGTGTAGAGCATTGCGCAGGTTTTGCATCTTGAGTCCTGGCATGGCTTTGTCCCGCATTCAGTTGTACTGCTGAATACTTTACTCCTCACCATATATATATATATATATATATATATTTAGTGGACTTCCCAATAAATCACAAGTGTTTTACTCACTGCTGGAGTAATTACAAGTAGTTTACCAAAGCTTGAGTGAAGACTGAAATGTATTTGCAGTTGCTTCCCATTGTATATGTAACCCAATCGCTGATAGGGTGCATATGAGGAGAATCTATATGTATTACCGGTGTGGTGCTTTACCTGTTATATATATATATATATATCTCTAGTGTATGTGTTCATTTGAATGTGTCCTGCGAGGAACAACTCCTGCTCTGCTGGGAGCCATCGCAGGTGGAGGCGCTGTACCATATAATATTGTTCCAGAGGATACATCCCAGGCTCTCACTGGCGGAGGCTCAGGCCTCCTGTGAGCCTAACAGGTAAAGCACCACACCGGTAATACATATAGATTCTCCTCATATGCACCCTATCAGCGATTGGGTTACATATACAATGGGAAGCAACTGCAAATACATTTCAGTCTTCACTCAAGCTTTGGTAAACTACTTGTAATTACTCCAGCAGTGAGTAAAACACTTGTGATTTATTGGGAAGTCCACTAAAGTTATCTATCATGTTGTCATAATCTATTTGTTCCCTTTCAGGAGTGGGTCCTAAATATGTAGCTGACCAAAAAACAACCTTTAATTAAATATTCATTCACCTAATTGACTTACTTAAGCTAATATTGTAATGCTACAATAAAAAAGTAATGTTATTTCTCTTGAAATGAATTAACCATTGCATATCTTAAGGGCCTCCGAATGGGGTAGTGTTAGTTAAACAAGCATCATTTTCTTTACCCTTACCTCACTCCAGAGAGACAATAAAGATAAGGGCCTGGGGAGGAAGGAAGATTCTGGCTGTATAAGCACTTGCTAAAAACACAGTGACATCAGATAAAAGGGAGTAGACAAAGGAAATCCTTTGGCACAGCCAAAGGGTGTGAGCCGCTTGTTGCCATTCACTGATGTTTGGAGATGTTAAACTGATGTTAAAGCTGCTCTATTTGAATCTAAAACTCTGAAACTCACCAGCCCTTTATCCCCTGTACCCAATTCTCCATCTGTCCATAAAATGTCTGGTGTATTAGTGTAGGGGGGAGGTGTGTGTGCAAAAAAAATAAATAAAAAAAACACCTTGGAGATGTGCCCCGCACACATGGACGCAGCCTGATGGAGACAGGAGAGAGCTGCAGTCCAGGTAAGTCCTGGAGCGGCGGCCATTTCGCGATCCCGGTTAACGCAATCCCGGTTATAACGCTGTGTCAATATGTGGACCCCGAGCACCGCATTATAACGGGGTTTAGCCATATATATAGTCAATAAGAAAAACAGCACTTTGGTAGTTGTAGAAATGGACTGGTGCTAGTCCGATATAGTAATATTGAAGATACTTCACCATCCGGAAAAACAGCACAGCAGAGGCAGCACACAGTAGTCAATGTTCAAAAAACTTTATTAAAGAACAGCACATATATATGTACAGTATGTATGTGGTATACAGTATATCATACTATTACTGATGACCCCTATCTCTCCAACCTCTTCTTTTGGACTTCAATAATAAACTGCCTCCAGCACCCGCAAGGACAGCCACTACCTGGACCTGGTTAACTCAAAAAAAATCTCTCTCTGATTTCTCCATTTCATCCTTGCCTCTCTCTAACCATCACCTTATCTAGAGTTCTCCTCTTCTTCACCACCATCTACCCCTAGTTTGTGCAAAGACTTGTGTTCCAAGTTTGTGGCTCTTGAATACACTTTCCATTTCTTCTCTCTGCTCCACTACAGACTCTGACAACCTGGTCATGAACAACGACTCTGCCCTATCCTCCACTCTTGATCTACATGCCATCTTTCTCTATGCCGCTCTCGTCCTTCTAACCCGAGACCCTGGCTAAACTGTCATACACGCATGCTCCGCTGATGCACTTATCCTCTAAATGCCTCTGGATGCCTCCTCTTAATGTCATACGCTCACAGACTTCCTTCACTTCAAATTTGTTCTATCCTGTTTCAACTCCTAAATAAACCAACTTTTCTTCACTAATCAACACTTCTAAGTCTAAACCAAAGCCCCTTCTACTCTGTCTTTGACTCTTTATTCAGACCACCATCCATTACCTGTTTTTCTTTCTTCAGTTCAATACAGTACTTTGCTCAAAATTTCAATTGGATTCCATTCACCAAGACATACCTGTATCCA
Organism: Ascaphus truei; assembly: GCF_040206685.1. Taxonomy (NCBI): domain Eukaryota; kingdom Metazoa; phylum Chordata; class Amphibia; order Anura; family Ascaphidae; genus Ascaphus; species Ascaphus truei. The sequence continues at coordinate 227,001,550 of NC_134486.1, read as the reverse complement.
TCTCAGTCTATACCACCTTTTGTTAACTCTTATCCTGCCTTCCTTGACACTTTCCCCTCTGTTACAGAGGAGGACGTGGTGCTACTGATCTCTTCTTCTCCCTCTACCACTTATCCTTTTGACCCCATTCCCTGCCATCTCACCAAACCTCTTGCTCCTACTCTAATACCCTCTCTCCCACATAATTTCAACTACTCTCTCCACTCTGATACCTTTCTCACCTCCTTAAAGCGAATAGTTATACCTTCACTCAAAAACAATAAGCTTGACCCTACCTGTCTCTCTAATTATCTCCCTCCCTCCTGTCTTTTGCATCTAAACTTTTTGAACACATTGTATTCTCTCGTCTGCTCCATTTTCATCCCTCCTCTTACAATCTGGCTTCCGCACTCCTCACTCCACAGCCTTCACCAAACAGCCTTCACCAAAATAACTAATGACCTCCATGCTGCCAAAGACAAAGGTACAGATTTATACACTCTGCTCATATTACTAAACCTCTCTGCAGCCTTTGATACTGTGGACCACCCTCTTCTCCTTCACATTCTCCATACTATTGGTATCTATAACAGAGCTCTATCCTGAAGTCTCTCTTACACCTTCTATCATACTTTTAATGTCTTATTTGCCAACAGCTCCACCTCCTCTGTCGATCTCTCTGTGGGCATACCCCAAGGGTCTGCCTGGGACCTCTTCTCTTTATGCACTCTCTCTCTCATATCACATCTCCTGGGTTCAAATATCACCTCTATGCTGATGACACGCAAATTTACCTTTGAACCCCTGACTTTACACCTGCTGTACTGACCAACATCTCTGAATGTCTCTACGCGAAAACATCCTGAATGGCCCTCCGAGAACTCAAACTTAACATATCAAAGACAGAGGTCCTCATACTTCCTCCCAAATCTGTCCCTACTTCCCTCTTCTACATTACTGTTGGCAGTGCTATCATACACCCAGTATCACAAGCACGCTGCCTACACTGGCGACACATTTAATTGCACTGCGGCCAGATCCGCAAGCCGGGAGATTTCCCGGCTTGCTAGTGGCCGCCCCTCGGCGTGCCGCGCGTCATAGACGCGCGGTCACGCGTCTTCGGGAGCGTGCGCCCCCTGCACGCGCGTCCAGGGGCTCCCCGAGGGAGCCCTGGTGTCCCGCGATCGCGGGACAGCGGCAGGGGGTTCCGGGGGACCCGGCGGACCCGGCAGCGGGAGGGAGAGCGCCCCGATCGGAGGGCGCTCTTCCGCTGCTTCGGCGCGCGCCCGTCACACTCGGGCGCGCGCCAGGCTACTGCTGCGGCACAGAACGGGCAAATGCTCGAATAAACTGTGCCGCAGCAGTAGGTGTCACATTTGACTCATCCCTCCCATTCTCCGCTCACATTCACAATGTAGCTAAAACCTGTCGTTTTTCCCTCTGTAACATTTCAAAGATACGCCCTTTCCTCTGTCGCTCTACTGCTAAAACTCTAAAACAGGCCCTTATTCTCTTCTGTCTCGACTATTGTAACCTTCTAATTTCCCGCCTTCATGTCTCTATTCTAAATGCTGCTGTTAGAATAAATGTATTCTCTCCTAAATCTGTCTCAGCATCTCGCTGAAATCCCTCTCCTGGCTTCCTATTAAATCCAATAAATCTTACAATATTCTCCTTCTCTCTTTAAAGGCAATACACTCTTCTGGCCCTCCATACATCTCAGCCCGAATTTCTCGCTATACACTTGCCCAACTCTGGCATTCTACTGAAGGATGACATCTGTCTACCCCTTTGTATCTAAAGCCCACTCCAGCCTACAACCTCTCACTCTGTGAGGATTCGCCATCCTGGTGGTCGCAGACCATCTCCTCAATTCAACAAACCTTCCGTGAAGGACACACAGGATGCTCGGTCTCGTGGTCCCACTGCGCGTGCGGATCTTGCGCGGTCTGATTCCCCATCCGCGGATTCTGTGTCCGTCCCTTGCTCTGACGCACAACGGTTGCGTTCGTCCAGCCTCTCTGCTGACGCACATTCTAATCCCCGCCCCCATTCTCTCTAGGGATGTCCAGGGACAGCGTGGGAGTGACGCGCGATGCAGGCTCCGCCCTCTGACCTCTGTGACACGCGCGGGTCGGCGCGCGATCGGTTCCACCCCCATCTCTGATTAAGCTGCATCCTAGGGCATGCCTCCTTGCACCAGCAGCCAGCCTATTGAGGTCTACTTCCTGGTTCCGCCCCTGGCTGGCTATTGGAGGCTCCTCATTTATATACCTTCCTGCTACATTCAGTCTTTGCTGAGCATAGTCTAGTGTGACGCCGTGCCTTGCTGCATTCTCGCTCCTGTGACCTTGCCTTGCTGATTAACCTCTTGTTGCCTGACCCTGCTTGTCTCTTGGATTCCGCACCTCTCCTCCTGATCCGGCTACGAACGACCATTCTCCTGTCTCCAGTCCTGACCTTGGCTAAGTACTCCAACAATCCGCTACTCTCCTATCCTGAACCTGGCTATGTACCCTGACGATCCGCTACTCTCCAATCCCGCACTTGGCTACGCACTCCGACGATCTGCAACTCTCCACTCCAGACTTGGCAAGTACTTATACTATTCTTCAATCTATAAACCTGTCACGGTGGACACAAACTTATCAACACTTTTTATATTTTTGGGATTCTCGATTGAACACAAGGAGCAAAATAAATTGTGATTTATTTCCTTACAAGACAAACACACGACAACTTCAGAGTACACTTAATACAACACTCACTGGAATGGGATAACGAAATAAAATGTCCTTTGCAAGAAATGCAGTCTCTGTTCGAAGTCCCATTGGCTAGATCGCAAGTTGCCGATCTAATAACTTTGCCAAATCAAAGAATTTCGTTAAAGTTCATAGGAATTCGTTCGGGAGTCTCCAGGGCAAACGAATTCCGAAGTTTGGGGTAAATTCTTGGTTTCAATGGTATTAACCCCTTGCGTACTGGAACCGCTACCGCTGTGCTTGAACGAAGTCCTGCGTAAAGCGTAGTCACATCAGGAATTGTACCTGGATCACCCTGGGGGTAGTTCTGCGTGCAGTTATAGGGTGATCCAGTCTATCCTTAACATGTACACCCAATCCCCTTCGTGGGAATATTTAACCCACCAACTTAGCATACCTGGGATACACCCTTTTTCTGGCGCCCCTTAGTCTGGGGTTTGGCCCCAAGTTGTCAATGGCCCGGGATCTGGCACTTATCAGGATTCCGCCCATGTTTAAAATTTGGTGCCCTGAGGCTTTTCATCCCTGTCACTTCGCTAGAATGAGGTGATTCACTTTGTTTTTTTGGGGCTATCAATAAATGGGGATATAAATATACATAGTGGAACCTAAGTCTGTAAGACAAAGGAGACTTTTGTTTACATCCTTTGATCAAATAATAACAAGCCTGCTAACCAACGTCAAAGTAAGTCTCAGTAGCAGGTCCCTATGCTAAATGCATACAAATGTTCTGCGAAATATACCCTGATGGGGTTAATAAATTAAGCATAAGCTTATGTAACTTAGTGCAGTTAAAAACTGGTATATACCAGTGAATATACTTACATGTATGTATGTATGTATGTATGTATGTATGTATGTCTTTATTTATATAGTGCCATTAATGTACATCGCGCTTCACAGTAGTAATACACGACAATCATATAAATAACAAATAATACAAATAACAGATCATGGGAATAAGTGCTTCAAACATAAAAATAACATTTAGGAAGAAGAGTCCCTGCTCCGAATAGCTTACAATCTAATTGGTAGGTAGGAAGAACGTACAGAGACAGTAGGAGGGCATTTTGGTAAGTGCGTCTGCAGGGGGCCAAGCTTCATGTATCATGTGTATATTATTAGCCACTGTGCTACTCATATGCTTCTTTAAGCAAGTGTGTCTTAAGGTTGGTCTTAAAGGTGGATAGAGAGGGTGCTAGTCGGGTATTGAGGGGAAGGGCATTCCAGAGGTGTGGGGCAGACAGTGAGAAAGGTTAAGGCGGGAGAGGGCTTTAGATACAAAGGGGGTAGAGAGAAGGCATCCTTGAGCAGAACGCAAGAGTCGGGATGGTGCATAGCGAGAAATTAGGGCTGAGATGTAGGGAGGGGCAGCAGAGTGTAAAGCTTTAAAAGTGAGGAGGAGAATTGAGTGAGATGCGGGATTTGATAGAAAGCCAGGAGAGTGATTTCAGCAGGGGAGACGCTGAGACAGATCCAGGAAAGAGTAGAGTGATTCTGGCAGCAGCGTTTAGGATAGATTGTAGGGGAGACAGGTGAGAGGCAGGAAGGCCAGACAGCAGGAGGTTACAGTAATCAAGACGGGAGAGAATGCAAGTAAAGTGAAAAGTGAATTTACAGGGACCTTACTGTGAGATTATATACCTTGAAAAGGAGGGACTAACCACCCACAAGCTGCTCAATAAGCAGTTACAGGTGGATTGATTAAATACATTAATCACATCCTAATAGTGGTGCCCACTGGAAGCGTGCTGCTAGGGATTTAATTTGGCCCAACAGAAAATGTAAAACAAATATATATACAGCTGGGCCCCGGATATACAGCGGTTCCGTTCCAGAGGCCCGCCGTATAGTGAAAATCGCCGGAAAGCGGATCCGTCGATTTTCAGTGCTGCGCATGCGCAAACAGGCATTTTCGCCGTTCTGCGCATATGCGATCTATATGCTGCGCGCACAACCTGCGGTCTGCACGGGCAACTGGCGGTCTGCGCTCACCCGCTCGTTCTGCGCATGCGCGATTTCAGATTCAACATGGCGGCCCCCTTCTCGGTGCCGCCGTATCAGCGGATCGCCAGAAAGCGGAGTGCCGAGAAGCGGGGCCCTGCTGTATATATATATATTCACTGCGCTTTTCCATGTAAGGAGCATGCTGCTGGTGAAAAGATTGGCCATATATATGTGAAACAACAAAGTGAATCCCTGCGCTTCTCCCATTGGGCTAACAATAAATGGGGAAATAAATTGTAACGTCTGTATGCCCGCAGACCTGGCCAGTCCCCAGTACTGAGGTGGGTAGGGTTATAACACGCACGCACGTGAGGGTCTGTGGAAAGAAGGTTAAGGTATACTTGCAACGCCTTGGATTTCAGAGTTCGGATAGTGTTGTCCATGTGCCAGAGTCCAGGGGCAATAGAGAGCAGGATAGTGAAGTCCGTAAGTCCAGGGGTAACAGAAGGCAGCGAAGTCATATTCGGATGCAGGGTTCAAGGGCAGGAGAGAGCAGGGTAATCCAGTACAAAGCAGAGTTCAAGCCAGGGAGATCCAAAGGTAAGCAGGAACAGGAGCAAACGCTGAAAGAGACAGGAGAGCCAAGCATAGGATTGCACACACAGGGGTCACAAGAAGCTATGCAGAGCAATGAGTGAGAGGACAGACAGGGGTTATAAAGGAGGGAACACCAATGGGAGAGGGAGGAGGAGTAGAGGGTAGAGTGAGAGGCAGCAGGGATAGGTGAGAAGGAGAGAGGGAACCGGTAAATCAGAGAGGGAGATGGCCTGTACAGCATGGGGGGCGGAGCCAGAGGTCTGGGGAGGTTTACAAGAGGAGCGTGTGCGCGCGCCCTCTGTAAGGTTGGGGTGCGCATGCACAGGCTGCGTCAGAAAACGCGCGGAGCGCCACATCGCAGGGGCGCCCGCCGAGGGAGTAGAGAGAACCGGAGAAGTGACTGCAGAAGGTATTGAGACCGGAGGGGAGACAGAGGGACGCCGCGAGCAGAGAGTGCCGTGGAGGGGATCGGGTGTTTGGGAACATGCGTGCGCCCTGCGGGGAATGCGCGCGGCAGCTGGGAGTGCGTATGGGCATGCCGCAGAGGGACGGGTGCAGGAGGAGGAAGGGAGAGCAGAGCGAGGAGGCAAGGGGGAAACATCAGAGGCAGGGGAAAGCGCGGTGACGGGGACACATGGAGAGGAAGGAATCCCCTGAACCGTCACAGTATCCCCCCCTTGAGGATCGATCTCCGGGCGATCCTGCCATGGCTTCTGGGGAAATTTCTGATGGAATTGCCAGAGGAGTTTGGGAGCATGAATGTGACGTGATGGAATCCATGAACGCTCTTCTGGACCATACCCCTTCCAATGAACGAGGAACTGTAGGTTATTTCTGGACCAACGGGAGTCAATTATAGAGTGAACTTCGTATTCCTGCTGTCCGTGAATGGTCACCGGATTGGGTTTTCGGGAACAGTCCGGGAAGTGAGAGCTCTGGATAAATGGTTTGAGTAAGGACACATGGAACACAGAAGGAATCCTCATGGTGGGAGGAAGTGCCAAACGGTATGCGACCGGATTGATCCTCTCTAATAACTTAAAGGGACCCAAGAATCTCGGGGACAACTTTGGAGATGGGGTCTTGAGCCTTATATTTTTTGATGACAACCACACTCTGTCTTGTCTTTGAAGGGTCTTAAGGATCTTCCTCCTAGAGTTCTGAAGAGTAGAAACATGAGAATCCGCTGCGGGAACACCAATCCAAACAGCATAAAGATAAGAAAATAAAACCAAATAATAGGATTTGGTAAAAAACAATCTGGTAGTCTGATTGCTGGGATGTTGTTCCCGTTGGTTAAAAAAATATTTTTGTTTTTGTAAAAATGTATTTTCCTTTATATTCCTGAGCACAAAACATTACATAATTCTGCATTACTTTTCCTTTTTAAAATGTTGTAAAAACATACGGGTGGGACACTTTTAATAAGCTGCCATTGTAGTAAGCAGATCTTAGGCTGGGGCCATGGTGCCGCAGACTGTGCGGACACATCCGCACTCTGAGCGATCAGACTGCCTTAAAGCAGTGATCGCGTCCATGCGGTGTGCGGGCGGGAGAGGGCGCGTGTTGAAACTGATTTCTTGGCGCGACAGTCCAGTCAAGTGAGCAGTTCGCCCAATGAGGGCGAACCAGCTCCGTGACGCCCCTAGGCATGCCAAAGCCCATCCACCATGGTCAGAGAAAGCACCCGCTTACTTCCCAGCCTCCAGACGCCTCGCGGGTGAAGGCCCCATGGCCCCGGTGTTAGTTATTATACAACTTTGTTATTGTGAAAGATGTTACATCACTGAGGTGCTTTGGGTTTCAGATTCATATGAAAGCACAGTAAGAAGTGCCCTGTAAGAGACCTGTGCAGAAGTATACTCAGGGTGACCGATTTGGGGGAAATTAAACCATGGCTTTATTCAGCCTGTCACTTTAAACAACAGTTTAAGGCAATATAAACATATATACAAAGAAACAAACACCTATCCCTGTGTAAGGGCTAGGTCACTTCCACATTTCCTATCTGCAAAGCTGCGGAGGAAAGCCCCTTATAACCTATCACCCCAAAGTCTAAAGCAGTACCTGTAAGCAGGGGCACTTTGTGGCAGTCTCTGGGTCTGGTTGGTGTCTGAGGGGCCAGCTTATGGCAGGTTCCTGGGTCATCTGTGTCCAGGAAAAAAAGTCTGGTCCCCTGGTGTCTTGATATCAGCACACAGTCATGCCTTTGTGCTCAAGAGAGTTTCTGGGTCTCTTCCCAGCAGGAGATTTTTACCCTTGTCTGATTAACCAGGTGGAGTTGGTTAATTGTCTAGTTGCAATTAACCAGCACCCTGCAGGATTCCTCAGACATCTAAAAGCTTTCTATTGCAGGCTAATTTAGACAGGATTAATTCCCTGTTACATGCCCTATAACCTTCAATGACAATGAGACGAAGACTGGACTGGAGTCTATTACAGTAAACAGGGCAGCCAACAGAAAGACAAATGGAGCAGGGTCTGCTCCCCAGTGTGCAATGGGGGTGGGGGGGAGGTAGTTATGTGCCGGTCAGGGGAAGTAGTTATGTGCCTGTCGGGGGAAGTAGTTATGTGCCTGTCGGGGGAAGTAGTTATGTGCCTGTCAGGGGAAGTAGTTATGTGCCTGTCGGGGGAAGTAGTTATGTGCCTGTCGGGGGAAGTAGTTATGTGCCTGTCGGGGGAAGTAGTTATGTGCCTGTCAGGGGAAGTAGTTATGTGCAAGTCAGGGGAAGTAGTTATGTGCCTGGGAGGGTGGGGGGGGGAGTAGTTATGTGTCCAAGGGGGGGATGTAGTTATGTGTCTGGGGAATAGGGGCCTGTAATGTATCTGGGAGAGGGTAGGAAAAAGAAGTATGCAGGATGTTGGTGGCCTGCTAGATAGGCAGGCATGTCAAGTGCGGCTCTGGCACTTGTTGGGGTCACAGTGCCCAGGACAGTAGTACTTGCTGAGCTCCCGCCCCCCCCCCCCTTGTTGGCGGCCCTGATAGTAAGTATAATTTCATATAAAGGCTGAGAGTCATCAAAGCACGGTCCGAGCTATCGAGGCAGAATCAGCTAAACCTGCCATTGACTTTAATGACCAACGTCACCGATTCGGCCACAATAGTGCAGCTCGCTCTTTGATGACTCATGGCCAAATACTAAAATCCTGGGATGATGATCAAAAAGAGCATCTTTCTTTTGAAATGGACACATTTTAATTGTCAGCATATCAAAGTACTTTGCATAGATTGTGACCTAGGCCCTTTATGCTTCAGTAAATTATTTATATTATGGTCATAGAAGCAGTTGAAGGAGCAGTTACTTGAATATCTATTAAATTCTTTAACTTTTTTTTACATGTATTGTGACATAGTCCAAAGATGTTAGGCAGCTTTCTGCCCCGTTTTAGGTCAGAAAGTGCAGGAATAGTTAAAAATGATCCATTCCACAGCATCACATTAACTCAGGCAGCTGGATGGAAAATCCAGACCACAGATTACAATGGCTCTAGTTCTCCCTCACCTGCTCTTCTAATCACTAACACAGGTATTTAGAACAGAGAGGTTTGCATTTCACTCTTTTTCCTTAGAGCCTGGAGGCTGGGGGTATCGCTGCTCCCCTGTTTCCAGTTTCGGGGTGGACGGCCCCTCCAAGTATCACAGTACCAGAGGATTTGCCTGGACACTTGGGACCGAGTTCCCACCACGAACAGATAAGACAAAACAAATGTTTATTGCTGTTGCTAAAAGACTGTGCTGTATCTAGTGACCCTAAATGAGAGGGCATTGTTTTAAGCTGGGGAACCAGGTTAGTTGGCCAGCAGCAGTTAGGGGCTGATTCTGATGTGTAGTTAGATCCCTGAAAGGGATAGGATTTCTTTATATGATTTGTTTTTTTATTTCTTAGAAGTGACACTGTGTGAAGTGCTATGACACTGATATAAGTGAACCACTGAATGAAAATGTCTGAGTGCCTCTTGCCTACACATGTGAAAGCTGCAGTCCCTTACTTGGATGAAAATAAAGCAGGCAGAAGCCTGAGTTAAGCAATATAATACTTTGCATGATCCTGTTTGTTGTATAATTAACCCTAGAAGACTGTGTCGGGAAGAACCCAGACAGACGTCAGCGCTACAAAAGAGGGGCGTTTGTCACATAAGGTGGAGAATGCGGGTCGACACTAAAGTCTGTGGGTTTGCAAATAAATGCGGGGGGTTTAAAATGGCCGCCTAGCTGAAGTAAAATACAGATGCTATGAGTGAAGTCTCTCCCACTGTGTATATCAGTTGTGCTTCTAGCATACACAGAGAATGTGCGAAGTGTGGATGCAATAGCACCCTGAACCCAAACAGAAAACCAAAATGTTTTGCTGAAGAAAAAAAAAGTTTTTTGCATCTAGCAAGTGCTGTTTGTAAAGCTAATGCCTTTTGCTGAAATGAGTGAATTTGCAGCTAGCAAATTGTCCCTGACGGGTTTCTAAAATGGCCGACATGAAATGTTTGTATTGTAATGTACATAATCATGAAAAACAGTGTCCCTTCAGGCCATACGATGATGATGACGACGACTCGTATGTGGCCCCTGGAGGAGAGCCGTACCCACAGATGAATTTAGTATGCTGGGCCTGTCATAAAGTAGGTCACATGGAAGATGTGTGCCCCAAATTTTTCAAAGACAAACAGCTGCAAAAGCAAGCAACGCCCTATGAGTGCAAGCAAGATGTGGAAGCTGATACCAGTGAGTGTGTGCCCAGTACCACTGATATCTCTGGAGCTAATAAAGCAAAAAGAAAGAAGAAGAAAAAGAAAACTGTTCCTCAAGTCACAGGGGAAGTGACCGAGCCACTTGAACCTGTGCTGTCAGGACATGCGTCAGAAAGATGTCGAGATGTGCTGCAGACCGGAGTGATCGGCAGAATTGTCACGGGAACAGTGGCAAAGGAAAAGGAGGAACAAAGGGAAGCTGAATCCTTGAACCAGGATAAAGAGGCTTTGGTTTCTGCACTCCAAGCTGCCCGCCATAATTATGAAGTCCTGTGGCAGGATTTGGTGAAGGAGCGAGAATGTTGGAAGAAGGAGCAAGAATCTAACAATAAGGTGCGAGAAGCGAACGCCGAGTTACAGAGGTGTATACTTCCAGCTTTACAGGAGTATGAGGCTTTGAAGAAAACAGAGTCTCTCTTACGGAGTGAGCTGGAAGAGGTGACGACTAGGCTGGAAAAGGCCAACACCGTAATTGCCACCATGGATGAAAAACAGATTAAGTCTGACAAATCGATTGCTATCCTAAAACAGAAATACGGGAAGGCTCTACAAGAGGTTCAAGCGCTCAGCACAGAGGTGCAAAACTCACGCCTGGAGGGCCACGGTCTGAACACAGAGCTGGGAATGTTGAAGCAAACCCATGAGATTGCCCTAAGTGAGTTAGAGACTGTAAAGCAAGAAAATGAGAGTCTAAAATTGGAAAATTCAGATTTGACTGACCAAGCAGAAAAATTAAAAAAACAGTTGACTCAGGAAAAATTAGAAGTGCAGGAAGCACTACAGAATGCATTGATGCACGCTCAGAGCCAGCACCAGGAAGAAATGGGCGCTCTGAGAACAGAATTGCGACATGTATGCACAAAACAGAATTCTCTCGTGGAGGAACTTAACGTTTTGAAAAAGGAGAAAAGCATTAGAATAATTCAGAAGCACTGCAAAGCTCTTATCCAAGGAAGAAGGGAAAGAGAAAATTATCGGCGTAAACGCGCCACAACTATCATCCTATAGGCTGCTTACAGAGGGATGAAAATTCGTCAGTTCAATCGCCGGAATAAAGCAGCCTGTGTTCTTCAATCATTCTACCGTGCCCGCATGGTACGAAACAGATTCCTCATTATGAAAGGAGCAACTCTAAAAATCCAGTCTCTAACTAGGATGACACAGAACAGGATTCGCTATCAAACCCTGAGAAATGCGTCACTGGTTATCCAGCGGTACTTCCGCCTGAATAAATGTAGGCCTCAGGAAAGAGAGGCCCAAGACTACATACCTGCCAACTGCAAAGGTAAAATGCCACAGGGTACAGCCGGAGTTAGTGAGAGCTCCATCAATGTGAAGGTGCTCCAGGTAATCAGTGCTTCATCTTCTAAGTACCATATAATTGCCCCAAAGGGAAAATCCCAAATCTCTGAGAGTGATGGTCATGAGAAAATACATGCAGTAAGAAGTACCATAAAGGTTCAAAGGTTGCAAAGCAAAAGCGACGAAGGTCAACGCTGGCCTTGAATTTTTCCGGATCTCGCCACTCTGGACCACAATATAAAGACAAAGACTATCCAGCCCCAGAGTTCCGTCAGAAACTAAAGAAACAGTCCTGTCATTTGCAGGTTGCAGCGGGTGTTGAAATGAAGTCAGAAGATGTAATGGACTGGAAGTCAAGAAAAAAAAAAAAGAAAAATGTTTGGGAATGACCGATTATTATGTTATATGAGTGGACTATGTCACTTAACTTTGCAAATAAGCTAGTGTAGTTATGCTATATTAGGCCTCTAGAATAAGCATTTTGAAATATTGCAATGTTATATTGGTTCTCTGTGTTGAAAATGTAGCTAAACTACAAATTACTATACAGGGTTGATGGCCCTTAAGATTACAAAGCTGTAGATTATAAAAAAATATATATATATATATATATATATATATATATATATATATATATATATATATATATATATATATATATATATATATATATACAGTGGTCGACAAACCACCAAAAAATCTACTCGCCACACAAAAAAAATCTAATCGCCACCTAGTACCAAACGTGTGGTGCTTGTGCCAATAGGAGCTCGCCACGATGTTAAATCCACTCGCCCGGGGCGAGCAAATGTATAGGTTTGTCGAACACTGTGTATGTATATATATATATATATATATATATATATATATATAGGAAAAAGGGAAGAGAGAGCGCACGTCCATAGCGTAAAATTGTATTTTAATGAGGGGAGGGGGAAAGGGGGGTAAAAAATGCACTCACAAGGGTAAAATAAAATCTAGCATTGCGTGATATAATCACCACCATCCGGTAAGTATCTGCAAGTATCTTCCCTTTGAGAAAGTTACCCGAGAGTGACGAAACGCGTCAGGGAGCGTCATTACGTCAGACGCATTGACACTGACGTCATCACCGAGCGCTGGAACGGACTGATCCATGCGCAACTGCTGCAGAAGCCCTTACTACACGGAGCCATCTTCCAGGACTCTAATACAATTGTATTGAATACCATCTGCCCTGGACATCTGTTGGGACTACGATCCTGACCTGCAAGACTGGGACTGCCCCAAGACGCTGCAGATACTTACCGGATGGTGGTGATTATATCACGCAATGCTAGATTTTATTTTACCCTTGTGAGTGCATTTTTTACCCCCCTTTCCCCCTCCCCTCATTAAAATACAATTTTACGCTATGGGCGTGCGCTCTCTCTTCCCTTTTTCCCTTGTATTGTATTGTATTGTATGTCTTTATTTATATAGCGCCATTAGTGTACATAGCGCTTCACAGTAGTAATACATGTAATCAAATAAACAACAGATAATATAAATAACAGATCATGGGAATAAGTGCTTTAGACATAAAAGTAACATTTCGGAAGAGGAGTCCCTGCCCCGAGGAGCTTACAGTCTAATTGGTAGGTAGGGAGAACGTACAGAGACAGTAGGAGGGAGTTCTGGTAAGTGCGTCTGCAGGGGGCCAAGCATTATGTATCGTGTTTAGAATATCCACAGTGCTATTCATATGCTTCTTTAAGCAAGTGTGTCTTAAGGTGGGTCTTAAAGGTGGATAGAGAGGGTGCTAGTCGGGTACTGAGGGGAAGGGCATTCCAGAGGTGTGGGGCAGTCAGTGAAAAAGGTTTAAGGCGGGAGAGGGCTTTAGATACAAAGGGGGTAGAAAGAAGACATCCTTGAGAAGAACGCAAGAGTCTGGATGGTGAATAACAAGAAATTAGGGATGAGATGTAAGGAGGGGCAGAAGAATGTAAAGCTTTAAAAGTGAGGAGAAGAATGGAGTGTGAGATGCGGGATTTGATCGGAAGCCAGGAGAGGGATTTCATGAGGGGAGATGCTGAGACAGATCTAGGAAAGAGTAGAGTGATTCTGGCAGCAGCATTTAGGATAGATTGTAGGGGAGACAGGTGAGAGGCAGGAAGGCCGGACAGCAGGAGGTTACAGTAATCAAGACGGGAGAGAATGAGGGCCTGAGTCAGAGTTTTAGCAGTCGAAAAACAGAGGAAAGGGCGTATCTTAGTTATATTGCGGAGGAAAAAGCGACAAGTTTTAGAAATGTTTTGAATGTGAGGGGCGAATGTGAGAGAGGAGTCGAATGTGACCCCTAGGCAGCGTGCTTGGGCTACTGGGTGAATGATTGTAGTTCCAACAGTAATGTGGAAGGAGGTAGTAGGGCCAGGTTTGGGAGGAAGTATGAGGAGCTCTGTTTTAGCCATGTTGAGTTTAAGGCGTCGGAGGGCCATCCAGGATGATACAGCAGAGAGACATTCAGAAACTTTGGTTTGTACAGCAGGTGTAAGGTCAGGTGTTGAAAAGTATATTTGTGTGTCGTCGGCATAGAGGTGATAATTAAACCCAAAAGATGTTATTAGGTCACCTAGAGAGAGTGTGTACAGAGAAAAGAGAAGAGGTCCCAGGACAGAGCCCTGGGGTACCCCCACAGAGAGATCAATAGAGGAGGAGGAGGTGTTAGACACTAAAAGTACGATGGGAGAGGTAGGATGAGATCCAGGATAGAGCTTTGTTCCGAATACCTAGAGTATGGAGAATGTGGAGGAGAAGAGGGTGGTCCACGGTGTCAAATGCTGCAGAGAGGTCGAGTAATATGAGCAGAGTGTAATGACCTCTGTCTTTGGCAGCATGGAGGTCGTCAGTTATTTTAGTGAGGGCTGTTTCGGTGGAGTGAGCAGTGCGGAAGCCAGATTGTAGAGGGTCTAGGAGAGAATAGGTGTTGAGAAAATGGAGCAAGCGAGAGAATACAAGACGTTCAAGTAGTTTAGAGGCAAAAGGCAGGAGAGAGACAGGTCGATAGTTAGAAAGACAGGTAGGGTCAAGCTTGCTGTTTTTGAGTAATGGTATGACTGTTGCATGTTTGAAGGAGGATGGAAAGGTTCCAGAGCAGAGGGAGGAGTTAAAAATGTGTGTAAGCGTAGGGATTATAGTAGGAGCTAGAGGTTTTAGGGGATGGGAGGGAATGGGGTCAAGAGGGCAAGTGGTAGAGGGAGAAGAGGAGATCAACAGCGACACATCCTCCTCTGAGACAGTGGAAAAAGAGTCAAGGAAGGCAGGAGGAGAGTTAGGAAGAGGTGTAGGATGGGGGGAAGAAACAGAGGGGATGTTCTGCCGTATGGATTCCACCTTTTCCTTAAAATAGTCAGCAAAGTCCTGAGCGGAGATGGAGGAAGGAGAGGCAGCTGAGGGTGGTCTGAGTAGAGTATCAAAGACAGAGAACAGTCGGCGTGGGTTAGACTTGTGCATGTTGATTAGTGCAGAAAAGTAGGCTTGTTTAGCTTGCGAGAGGGCAGAGTTGAAACAAGATAGCATAAATTTGTAGTGAAGGAAGTCTGCGAGAGTGTGAGACTTCCTCCAGAGGCGTTCAGAGGAACAAGTGGAAGAACGCAGCATGCGCGTGTGGGAATTTAGCCAGGGTCTAGGGTTAGAAGGGCGAGGGCGGCAGAGAGAAAGCGGGGCATGTAGATCAAGAGACGAGGACAAGACAGAGTTGTACTTTCTGACCAGGTTGTCAGGGTCTGTAGCAGAGCTGAGAGAGGAGAGGGAGGAGTGTAAAGTGGACTCAAAGTCAGGTAAGTGAATAGAGCGCAGGTTTCTGCAGAACCGGGGGGTAGATGGAGGTGGAGAAGGGGAGAAGCGAGAAAAAGAGAATGAGATGAGATGATGGTCAGAGAGAGGAAAAGGGGAAATGGAGAAATCAGAGAGAGAGAAGTTTTTAGTGAAAACCAGGTCTAAGTAGTGGCCATCCTTGTGGGTGCTGGCTGCAGTCCACTGTTGAAGGCCAAAAGAAGAGGTAAGAGAAAGAAAGCGGGAAGCCCAAGAGAGAGAGGGGTCATCAATGTGGCAATTGAAGTCCCCAAGGAGAAGAACAGGGGAGTCTGAGGAGAGAAAGAAAGAGAGCCAGGATTCAAAGTGAGAGAGAAAGGCAGAAGGGGGATGAGTAGAGGTAGGTGGGCGATAGATGACCGCCACATGAACAGGGAGAGGAGAGAAGATCTGGACAGTGTGAGCCTCAAAGCCTTAGATTCACTGTGGACGTGGTTTGTCCACACTGAGAGCTGCCGGAGACCCTCCATACCGGAACCCACATCAATATTGGACTTATTTTTGAGGACTGGTTTTTATACTCTCTTTTCTCTTGTTTTGGATATATATGTTTGTGTATTTATACATTCATCTTATATGTTTATGGTTTATAGTTTTATTGATCTGTGCTACTCAATATTTTTCACCATATAGTTTATATTGTTTATTTACAATTAATTTAATTATATTTTACTTAGTATATGCACTTTACTGATCTAGCTTAATAGAGGCGCTGCTTTTTTCTTTTTCTGCTTGTCATATATATATACAGTATATATATTGGTAGCTTACAATATAGGAAAAAAAATGCCCTTTTCGGTTGGTAAATATATAATGAGGTTCATATTCTAGAGTACAATAACCCAGGGAGGTAATAGAAACTGTCTGGTTTTGTGAGTATATTTAGCATATCCTGGGTTATAAAAATGTGTGCTAGACATTTATTTCTCAAAATAGTTCCCTAATAGAGAGCAACAAAATATGGTTGCCAAGTATAGTCTCTTATGACGAAAACTATTGTCCATAATTGTCGTGAAAAAAAAAAAAGTTCATATTCGGGTCATGTGAATGTTTAATATTGTACTGTGGAGTTAGCTCAAGTATTTCAGGTAGGACGCTCACCCCAGTGAGGTCCATGGCCGCTCACCCCAGTAGGTGTGAGCTGGGGAGGGGGATATGTGACATAGTCCAAAGATGTTAGGCAGCTTTCTGCCCCGTTTTAGGTCAGAAAGTGCAAGAATAGTTAAAAATGATCCGTTCCACAGCTTCACATTAACTCAGGCAGCTGGATGGAAAATCCAGACCACAGATTACAATGGGTCTAGTTCTCCCTCACCTGCTCTTCAAATCACTAACACAGGTATTTAGAACAGAGAGGTTTGCATTTCACTCTCTCTCCTTAGAGCCTGGAGGCTGGGGGTATCGCTGCTCCCCTGTTTCCAGTTTCGGGGTGGACGGCCCCTCCAAGTATCACAGTACCAGAGGATTTGCCTGGACACTTGGGACCGAGTTCCCACCACGAACAGATAAGACAAAACAAATGTTTATTGCTGTTGCTAAAAGACTGTGCTGTATCTAGTGACCCTAAATGAGAGGGCATTGTTTTAAGATAGGGAACCAGGTTAGTTGGCCAGCAGCAGTTAGGGGCTGATTCTGATGTGTAGTTAGATCCCTGAAAGGGATAGGATTTCTTTATATGATTTGTTTTTTATTTCTTAGAAGTGACACTGTGTGAAATGCTATGACACTGATATAAGTGAACCACTGAATGAAAATGTCTGAGTGCCTCTTGCCTACACATGTTAAAGCTGCAGTCCCTTTCTTGGATGAAAATAAAGCAGGCAGAAGCCTGAGTTAAGCAATATAATACTTTGCATGATCCTGTTTGTTGTATAATTAACCCTAGAAGACTGTGTCGGGAAGAACCCAGACAGACGTCAGCGCTACAAAAGAGGGGCGTTTGTCACAGTATGTAACGGATTTTCTGACCTGGCTGACCCACCCAATCTCACATTGGCCCCTGTGGTCTAACCAGTCCCCATTACATGGTCGTGTCTGGTGGTGCACCTGTTGGCAACAGGACTCCTGAGTCTCCCGCACGATGTTGTGTGGGGAATGTCAACCAGACAGGCAGATGAGGTAGTGTGCTAGAGTCCTACCTACATACAGTGCAGCGCCTCCACCTCATCAGGATCTCTGCATCCGCAAGGAGATGGTTCTGATGAGGAACTCCGTCTTGGTGGTGCCTTCCGCTGTGGAGTAACTTCACTCTCACACATTGTGGTTCTTGTGAACAAGGGCATCTTTATTGATGATGGTATAGGCAGACTGCCCCTCGCAGCAAACAGCTTAGCCGCTCATCTTCTTCTGTGCTCTTCGTTCAGAAGATCTGCCCTCCCAATGGAGTTGGATCACCTCTCCCCTCGGGGAGATCACCACCTGTGCCAGGTCCCTGGACACAGTGTAGGCCCTGCCAGCCTTACTGCTGCAGGTCAGACTATTTGCTGTAGAATCACACTTGACCTTCAACTTAACCAAGACAAGTTGACACACAAGTTGAACACTAACTTTGGGCAGTGCTGTGTCTTATATACCAAGGAAATGGCTCCACCTCCTGTGTCACTAACAATGAACACAAGGTCTGTTACCACTCCCCTCATATACATATGACACCTCACCAGGGTGTGAGGGCAAACCTCCATGATTGATGTTGGCAATCCTGTATACTTACCAGGCTTACTGCCAGCATGAGAGAGAACTGTATACCATGTTTAACACATGGCTACATGTATAATCAATATGATGGAGTAAATATTTATATCTAATAATCTGCTTGCACCATAAGAACCTTAATTAACAAACGTTACACCCTTGGCACAGATGCAAGCAATAGGAATATACCAGAAACTCTGTATTCTATATTTTCTCCACACCTCTGATTCAAAGTGTCTTTGTACTAACGCAGAGAAAAGTATGTTTTGACGCACTGCAACAATTGCAATACACAGTTCAGTCAAATTTAAGAACACTTTTTCTTACATCCAGGTCAGAATGTTACGCCACCTTAACTCTGTAGAGAAGGAAGTGATAAAAAGGGGTACACATGCACAGAATTGGATACATCTCACTGAAATATCTGCCTCATTTAGCTCCTTCCTAACTATTCCTTTTGACACCCACCAGCACCAGCATTCCCAGGGCCCAGGACATGAGTGTACACATGGACCTCAAGTTGTTGTTGTCATGATTCCATCCCGCAGTACAATGATAGAAGTGTCCCTGCTCAGCTATGTACAAGTACTGGTACTGGAGGGGTGCTTTCTGGGAACTATTAGGCTTAACAAGTTCTGTTGAACGAAACACGCATTGTATATCAGTGACAACAGATATTATGATGTCACAAGCGTGACAGATGCAGGTCTCAGAGACACGCAAAGTAGCATGTGATCGTCAGTAATGATTGCGGTATATGACAGGGCTACTAGTAGCCATTACAGCGTATATATGGATACACTGCACAGCAATAACGGAGCAGCATTTGATTGATATAGCTCTAGTGCAGTGTATATATTCAATATACTGAATACAGCCACTGACAGATTATTGTGATCTGTGGGTATCTTAAACAGGAGTACTGCTTTGAGAGTACAACTCTCTTTTCCAATCTCTGTGTCAGTCAAAGATTCGATGGAGTCTCACAGATTGCTTGTAGAAGTGATTCATGTGGTAAAAGTAGGTGGTCATGGTAACTTTATCGGACGCCCTATGCAGTTTTTGGCATATAAATTCCTACCATAATTAATAGCTTCCAAAAAACATTAATATGGATAGGATTCAAACTATCAGATCCCATCAATTGGGTACTAACACTAGTAAAAATCTGGGAGGTAAACCAGAGTTTATTAAGTATAAAACTAAACAAAAAGACTAAGAAAAATAAAAATGTAGGACAGGTCACCTTTTTTAGACGGAAACCAGGTCAAAGCCCCAAAGAATTTGTTGTACAGATTGTCGGAGATTATTATGTTGATCCGTTTGTGGACAATTTGTCTGGGTGGACTGAAGCAATGGGTTCCACTAGTCCGTTTCCAAGAGACGGTGCCTTTGATGATTTTCATATGTTGATGCTCAGAGGCACTTGTCTAGGGGATCCTGACTGGTTGTGGTTTGGTCCCAACCCAAAGTGGACTATGAAATATATCTGGGAATCTGCCAATGCATGGGTTAAAATTACCCCCTACGGGTGTGAAATGTCACCCGATAAAATTGTGTCCTCCGCACCTCAACCTCCTTATATATCTTCCCTGTATACTAGTTTATCTCAGGAACCCTTTTCGGATGAGGATGTTTTATTAGCAATAACACCACGTGTTGTCTCCAGTCCAACTGTGAGTCGCAGTGAGACCCCTCCACCCCCTTCGGGTTCTACTTCTTAGATGTTGTGCTGTACCTGTGTGGTAACAGGAGGACTGAGTGCTCAGCGGTGTTGTGGGAGAACAGGAAAGGTTTATAGGTTACCTTAGTTATTCATCGGTGCAGCGCCTCCAGTCAGCATGGATCATCTGTGATAGCAGTGGATGGTCCATACTGACAC
Source organism: Ascaphus truei (assembly GCF_040206685.1). Lineage (NCBI taxonomy): Eukaryota > Metazoa > Chordata > Amphibia > Anura > Ascaphidae > Ascaphus > Ascaphus truei. The sequence goes on along the minus strand of NC_134486.1, from coordinate 226,981,816 downwards.
CTTTGTTCAAGACTGTGAATCACACTGATTCTGGTACAACTGGATCTTTATTGCAAGCAGGTTGAATAAATATAACAGGTGCATTCTTCCCTCAGCTTCCCCTAGTGAAAGGCACTGGTTAAGGCTTGAGGCCCAGACCAGGCCTGATGGACTCCTCCTCACATCTCCTACTGAGATGGAGGGCAGATGGGGCTCACTCCCAGAGGGAGGAGAGAAACTGACAGAGAGAAACCCTGATTTTAGGAAAGTGCCAGTACTTATAGCCTTTGGGTTGGTGTTTGTAACCCTGCCCCTTAACAGAGCAGGTTGAATACTGATTGGATCACACATAGGATATGATGACCTATCAGTACTCACCCTTCAGGCTGACACTTTCTGGTTGTTGCTAAGGCCCGCCCTTGGATACATCGAATTCATCCAAGGCTGCAAAAGCCTTTCTGAAGGAATTAGCCCAACCACTGCCTGCACCTAACAGGGCTTACACTGGTAGGGCCCAGGAAAAGGCATAGCAGCCAGGAGGCAATGCTACATATATATAAGAGTATGCTCCGCTGTGTGTTCCTTGGCTAGTCAACTAGGGCATCATGTAATAGTCACAATGCAGGTAAAACAGCACTCGGATGCGAAAAGAGGATTAAAATCAATGTGTTAAGAAATATCCGGGTTTTTTTTTATTCTGCTTGTAATTGACCCAATAAAACAGCTGAAAACTGCTTGTAGTTCCACTGTGGCTTTAAATTGCCTCTTTGGCATCAGAGGCAGCAGCTCATTAGGTCCGTGAACTGTACTGTACATACTGACGTTGGTATATAAAAAAGAAAAAATAATGTCTGGATTAATACACAAATAGAAATATTACTTAAAGCAGTCATTCTGTCAAAAATATATATTACGAAGCAGTCTTGTTTCTCGAATTCTTTTTTCTTTCTCCTAAATTCCTAAGCAGGCAAGAAATATTGCTATGTTCTATTTTTTAGACATTTAATTATATTTTTTCTTTTGTGGTTTCTATGGAAATTCTGTCAATCTCTTACTCTTTTATCCACCTCAGCAAATCTGTTTTTCAAACTTGGTATCTCAGGAAAGGAAGTTGCCCCTGAAACAAGACTAGACAGACTGGGATCAGAAGATTGGGAAGATTGTCTTTTTCCATCTCAGGTAACGCAGATTGTTGCTTTTGGGCACGATAGGGAAAATAAAAAGACTCCTGAAAAATGTAAATACAACATTTTATACAGTTATTAACAATAGCTGCTACACCTGATTGTAAACACCATAAAGCAGAAACACTGTAGACTTTTCAGGATTAATGACGCCAGGGGCATGCAGCAAGCATAAAATGAACCAAGAGCAGCACCCAGTGGTGAAAACAAATGTAACTGGGGCTGTGTAAATGTGTACTCTACATCTTAAAAAAAAAAAAAAAAAAAAAACCGTTGAAATGGGTATAGAAAAGTAGGAAGATTCCCCTATTAAAGTCAGTATTTATTAATGCTCATTAAAAACACATACAGTATCTTGTCTGTAAGCAGAAACCAGTAGAAAGATGTGATCTGGCACACAATCAATGAAGCACTATAATGTCACCTGCCGGTGCCCACGGACCAAGGGGGGTCGTCCTACCAGGTCCCCAAGTGGTATCAGGGTAAAGAGAATAGTCCAGGCACACGGTCTTATCACAAAGAAAAAAAATTAATCCAGCATAAATCCAACGTTTCGGCTGCACACAGATAGCCTCAGCTCTCACCTTGACAAAGGCTGCCTGTGTGCAGCCGAAACGTTGGATTTTTGCTGGATTAAATTTTCTTCTTTGTGATAAGACCGTGTGCCTGGACTATTCTCTTTACCCTGTAAGCAGAAACCAACATCAGAAGTGCAAAAAAGCACAAATTCTCATAAATTGTATGCATAATGACAACTCATATAAGCTGCAGAAATTCAGGAGGATATACTGTGGGAAGTTTAGGAATGCCGCTACCACTATAGGCTGTTTTGAGTATCAGTCGCAATATGTCAAAAGCAATGGAGGATGTTGATGAGTCGGACTGCAATACGAACAGTCTACTGTTAATGTGAGAATTAAAAATTATGAATACTGCACTTTTATTATTGTGCTCAAAAAAAAGTAAAAACAAAGGAGTACCAATACCAGAATACCAGTGACGTAGTTCCTCGATCACTCATTTTTTCCCCGTGAAGCTTCTTTGTAGGTTGTGATACCATTTACTATAAGAGTTTTTCATCAATGGAATTATATTGTACATAACTTTTGAAAACTCCCAGGTATCTTCTTCTGAGTAAGTGTACCACCAGTATACGTGAAGAAGAGACGTGTGAGGTTTCACAATCTCTGTACACAATAATTGCCTCTACAGTATGAAAACCTATCACAACTTACTAAGGATTGGCATGTTTGTAGGTTTGAACTTCACAAACTTCAAAGTTCCTTTGGAACTTTGCATCAGACTTCGCCACAAACATTCCATTCTTTTTTTTTCTTCCAAAAAAACAACCCAAACTTTTGTGAAAGTATTTTTTTCTCCCTCATTATTTAAGTAATAATCCCCGAAGAACAGGGCATTACTGTTTTTAAACACTGACAAGACTGTAACAATGGTATTTGGGACCAAGACTAAATTTTTAAAGCTTCCAGTGACGGAGCTCCAGATCAGAACCAACTTTAACACCACACTAGCTCCTGTTACTAGTTTTAAATACCTGGGCATATGGTTTGACTCCCACTTAACATTCGGGATGCACATTGATACCCTGACATTCAAAACCTATGCCAAACTAGGTGTACTTTACAGGAACAAATCGTCCCTAAGCCTGCTGGTCAGAAAGCGTATCGCACAGCAGATGCTAATGCCAATTATCGACTATGGAGACATAGTATATGGCTCAGCACACCAAACCCACCGTGGCAAACTTGACACCCTCTACAATTCAATTTGTCGTTTCGTTCTCCAATGCAACTACAACACACATCACTGCGAAATGCTCAAAGAACTAGATTGGTCATCACTCGAGTCTAGGCGCAAAGTTCACCTTTCCTGTCTTGCCTTCAAATACTTTCTGGGCAAGCTACCCACCTATCTGAACAAGCTCCTCACCCCTACCACATGCAGCACTTATCATCCGAGATCTGACTCCAAAAGACTGTTCATGGTCCCAAGGCTCAACAAAGTATCCGGCCGCTCCTCCTCTTACCGTGCACCCCAAAACTGGAACAACCTACCGGAGACTCTCACATCCACCACCAGTTTAAGTTCTTTCAAAACTAAGCTGTCTCACATTTTAATCTGGTCTGTAACTGTTACATACGCCCATAATATACATCTTCTCTAACTGTGCATGCAATGTATTGTATAATGTATACCCTGTTCATTTATGTAACTGTATTTGTAACCATGTATTATTTGTCATATTAACTATGCCCAGGACATACTTGAAAACGAGAGGTAACTCTCAATGTATTACTTCCTGGTAAAACATTTTATAAATAAAATAATATTACTGGCCAATAATGCCCTGGCAGGAAGAGTTGAAGCCGAGGGATTTTAACCCAGCCAGGGCATTATTGGCCAGTAATGCCCTGTTCTGAGGGGATTATTACTATTATAGGCTAAATGTAGACTTTTTTCATAAAAAATAGACACTTTTGTAAAGATATATAACTCGGAACTACGAGAGGTGAGGGGGGGGAGAAGAGAGGTGAGGGGGGGGAGAAGAGAGGTAAGGGGGCAAGGGAGGAGGAGAGGCAAGGGTGGGGAAGAAGAGATAGGCGAGTGGGGATTGAGGGAGGTGGGGGGAGCGAGGTGACAGGGGATCGAGGTGAGGAGGGGGAGCGTTGTGAGGGGGGAAAGCAAGGTGAGGGGGAAGCAAGGTGAGGGGGGAGCGAGTGCGAGGAGAGAGAGGTGAGGGGGGAGGTGAGGGGGAGAGGTGACGGGTAGGGGGAGGTGTTGAGGGGAGAATGGGAAGAGAAGTGGGGGGGGGCAGTGATTTTAACTACAAACTAAAAAAAAAACAGATAAAAATGACCTTAGCAAAAGCTATGCAAGTGGTGGAAGAAATATTACTTTGTTGCAAGTAACAAAGTTTCTATTTGGGACCCGCCAGCTTCTGACAGCAGTAGCAGGGGAAGGGGAGAGGGAGGGGGGGTGGAGGAAGAGTTGGAGAGCCTGCATGTGCTGTGTGTGAGAGAGCCTGTATGTGCTGTGTGTGAGAGCCTGCATGTGCTGTGTGAGAGTGCCTGCATGAGCTGTGTGAGTGTCAGGATCGCCTAGACCTCCTGCCTAGCCATAGCTTCCTTGTCCACTGGGTGTGCTGCTGCCTTCTGTTGGCTCTGGGTTCCTCTGTCTGTCTGTCTTCTTGTTGCTCCTGTCTCTGTCCTTTATAGCTGGCTTCCTGTCTGTTGTTTTTACCTTTGCTTGAAGTCAGATTCCTGATGCACATGCTTCTGATATCCTGATCTGTTCCTGTACCTGTACCTGTATTATAGAAGTCTGTTCACAGTAAAAGCCCTTGCTGGTAATCTGGCTTGTCCCTGTTTGTTCCTGTTCTCAGTCCCTGCCCCCAGACCTGTCCTTGCTCCCCTGTCCTGTTCCAGTCTCCTCGTTGCTGACCTCTGCTTGTTACCTGACTTCGCTACCTGCCGCCTGCCTCGGACCTTTGCTTGTTTCCTGACTTCGCTACCTGCCGCCTGCCTCGGACCTCTGCTTGTTACCTGACGTCGCTACCTGCTGCCTGCCTGGACCCCTGCTTGTTATCTGACTTTGCTATCTGCCGCCTGCCTCTGATCTCTGCTTGTGACCCCTACTATGCTTCCTGCTGTTCCGGCCACCGAGATCCTACCCGCCACAGGAGTCTCCCACGACAGAAAGCAAAGGCCACTTCTGGATCTCGCTGGAACAGATTCTCTGCCTTCCTGCTTTAGCAGACCCCATCCGCTTGGAGGAAGATAAGTACTTTTTTGTTTTGTTTTTTGAAATCCCAGTTGGGATCCTGAAGGTTTTGTTGCTGCAAAGGTTTCTGCAGGGTTTTTTGTGCCACTTTCTCCCTGAGAAGAATTCTCTTTTACAAAAAAAAAAAAAAAAAAAACCCTCCCTGCAGTACCTGTTTTTGCCATTTTCAGACTTTCATTACCTGGACAAGAATTGTCTCTGCATTGTGGGTGGGCCACTGCAGATTTTCAGACTCACATTTCTATTTAAGACGGTTACCTTGATTTACTGCTTTCCCTGGTTGGACCACTGCTGTTCACAGGGTCCCCATTTCAAAAGACAAAAGTGCTCCCATTATTTTGTTGCTGCATGCTTTGATTTTCTTGCATCTATAGTTTTTCATATGATTGGTTCTAAGGTTTCAGGTTTACCTGCAAGTTCCCCTAAAGTTTGTTTCTCTGCAACATATGATATCCCTACGCCTGATATCAAAGGTTTCAGATTTGACTGCAGGGTTCTCTGTCTGATATTCCTATGTCCGATGTCAAAAGTTTCAGATCTACACTGGCGACACACTTTATTTGAGCTCGGCTAGTCCCGCGAATTCGGGTATACTCGGGTGTATTCAGGTTTCTGATAGTTTTCTACCAGAGTGCATTGCGTTATTTTCCGGCAGGGATTTAAGCTTTTTATTCCGGCTTGCTGAAATACTGCAATGCCGTGAAAATACACATGGTGGCGCTTGCGAGCTGTTCTCTGTGAAGCCGTCCCCTATAATGAATTGTAATGCAGTATATATACTGTATATATATATATACTGAATAACAACAACCCCTATAAGCCCTAACATACAGTACTGTACACATACAGTACAGTACTGTATATGCACATACATAAATGATACTACTGTATGGGCGGCGGGGGCGAGATGTGTTTGCAGCAGAGAGAGATCCGCTGCTCTCTCTCTGCGCAAACATCGGCACAATAAAAATTATTTTAAATACATTTTTATTGATAGTGTACATGTGCAGGGGGTCTCCGGTGCTGAATCGCGTTGGTTTCAGGTCTGGGGCCCCCCGAGATACAGCCCCCTTTAGGGGGTGCCGGTATCCCTCTGCTTGGTTTAAAGGGCCCGATCACGTGATCGCGGCCTGTAAACCAAGCAGAGCAGAGGGATACCGGCACCCCCTAAAGGGGCCTGTATCTCGGGGGGCAGGGGGTCCCCAGACTTGAAACCTGTGCGCTTCTGCTCTGGAGACCCTCTGCACATGTACAGTATCAATAAAACACATACAATATACAGTATAAATAAACACTCGTTCTTTACCTTAGCGGCTATGCTCTATGGTAAAGAAGCATCATTTCTGTATTTTAATAATATTGTACAGTGAGCAGGGGGTTCCCTTAGCCAGAAATTAATGCTCAGGGACCCCCCCTGCTCCTGCTCAATATTATTAAAAATACAGAAATGCTGCGTCATTACCATAGCGGATAGCCGCTAAGGCAATGAAGGGGTTAACCCACCGTGCCTGCTTTATTGTGTGTAGTGGGGATGGGTGAGGGGGGGTATTTGGCCCTTGGTGTGAGTTTAGGACTTGCGGGGGGGGGGGGTTTGCGGGTGCACTTAACCCCTTCACGACCGTAGCAGTTAATACCGCTACGGTCATGAAGGGGTTAAGCCCTCCCGCTACCCCCCCCCGCAAGCCCTAAACAACCATCGTTGGGGCTAATACCTCATTCACCCACCCTCCCGCTACCCACAATAAAAAAATACACACACACAGCACAGCAGCCGCCAAAAAATAAATAAATAAATCTAAATAAATAAATGACAATAAATACATTTGAAATACATTTTTATTGATAGTGTAGATGTGCAGGGGGTCTCTGGAGCTGAATCGCGTTGGTTTTAGGTCTGGGGACCCCCTGCTCCCCAAGATACAGGCCCCTTTAGGGGGTGCCGGTATCCCTCTGCTTGGTTTAAAGGGCCCGATCACGTGATCGCGGCCTGTAAACCAAGCAGAGCAGAGGGATACCGGCACCCCCTAAAGGGTGTGACAATAAGGAATAGAGGCTGGGGCGCTCCCTTGTTTATTAGGCTTGTGGTGTGGCCTGTTTTGCAATGTGTAACCAAATAAGGGATAGTGTATACTTGCCCTTGTTGTTTTCTGCAGCTGGACCTGGAAAGAAGATAAAGCCCGGAATCTTCTTGAAATGGCAGTAGAATCGGTGGATTGGTCAGCGCACGGTTTTTTTTGCTCAAGTACAGCTTGGGCAGCAGCCCAGCTTCAGCTTAGACGTCCGATGGCGCTCCTCCGACCGGTGTATCCCCCGTGACCGCGTCCGATGGCGGGAACCGGAAGGGGAGGGCTTACCGGATGTCAGCAGGCTGGCTGGGTCCTTCAGGTAATGGGCTACGGCAGGGAACTACGCGTTTCGCAATGATGCTTCGTCAGGTTCCTGCCGGATGCCCTGGGTCTTCCCTTTTTATAGGTTAGAAAGCTGCTTGATTGATTGATTTCAATCACTTGATGTTCTATACAATTTTGGGATTAAAACTGCTTGTACATCAATCGGTGGTCTTGTTTATTTTATACATTGGCTAGAATGGGCTAATGGGGGTAAAAAAGGTGAATGAAATGTGGATACAAAGTTTACACAGTCTTTAAAATGAGACAGATAGTTAATTTGTACACACGTGGTTCTACTCCTTCTAATTAGATTGCCTGGTGATTGATTCACATGTTGGTGTGCACTTTAGTACTCAGTAAAAAATACATACTTCGTTATACAAGTTTCTTAAAGTGGGTACTATAACAGAGTTATTTTGTACTAGAGCCTTGTACTTGAATCCCCATGTAGATATGCATATCTATATCCTCTTGCAGAAGATGGTTTAAAGGGATATTTGGTATAAATTATATATATAAAGTATAATATATAATCTAATACAGAATTTATGTGTGGTGATTGAGTCACTTTATACGTCTCTTCATGAATGCTTTGAACTAAAAAATGCTTTATAGCGTTATAAAAGATATGGAATAGTAAAATATAAAATATGAATACTGATAAGAATGTATATTTAAAAAATGTGTATTTAAAAATGTCAAAAATGTATGAAAATTGGGAATAAAACATAAGATATCTAAATTATGTGTTTTCCGTGGTTCAATGGCAATTGTGAATTTCACTGATGCCTTAATGGTGTATGAGTTTTGTGTTTGAGTCATTGCCGACTTTAAATGCCTTAATGTTCTTTTGTGTGTTGTGTCGGGGATTCTGTTCCAGGGTCATAGTCATTCTATATCTGTGCGCTTAGTGGGTTAGGCTACACAGATGCTAAGATTTAGATGCATGCTTGGTGGTACATTGAGAGGTAAGTTGTCACAAATATTGGTGGATCTTCACAGTTGCGCCGGTACTAGTAGAAGGGGAGGGAGAGAAAAGAGGGGATTAGGGTGAAGATAGAAAGAGAGAAGAGAAATAAGATATGGAAGAGGGAGCGGGGAAAGAGGGGAAGGTGGAGAGAAAGGGGAGAAAAGAAAAGAAACATGATTAGTACAGTGTATCTTGGATGGGACGCAATCTTTACTCTAGGAATGCCCCAATATCTATATCAATGTTGAGTCCTAGGGGTGCTAGCGTTTTCAATTTATAAATCCAAAGAGTTTCCTTCTTGGCTAGTTTGGTTAGTCTATCGCCTCCTCGCCAGAGGGGTGGGATCTGTTTTTGGCTCTATAGGTGAGGCCGGAGGGGTCACCTTGGTGTTTAATTGAAAAATGTTTAGACACGCTATGGGTCATTAGCTGCCGTCGAATGTTCCCAATATGCTCTAATATGCGAACCTTTAGGGGTCAGCTGGTACGGCCGACATATTGTAGTCCACAGGGGCAGCTTAATAGATAAACTACGTGATCGCTCTTACAGTTGATGAACTGTGTGGTTTTGAATTGTTCGCCTGTTACATTAGATGAGAAATTAATTTTATCGCTGCAGCCCTGTTTGCAAGCTTTGCAGGTGCTGCACTTAAAAAAACCTTTTGCTGTTGATAGCCAATTGTTCTCCTTCTTTGTGTTGTCTGTTCTGAACAGACTTTGTGCTAGCTTTGTTTTTACATTGTCAGCTCTTTTAAAGATGACCCTTGGTCTTTCTGGGAGGTGATTTTTAAGAGTATCATCCCCTAGTAAGAGATGCCAGTGTTTGTTTAGTATTTGTTGAATTTTGCCCGAATCCTGGCTGTATTGGGTTAAGAATGGAGCATTGAAATCTTCTCTTTGTTGCTTGTTGGATGGTTTAAGAATGTCAGTTCTTCGCAGGAGGCCTGTTTTATTAATGGATTCTTCTAATGTATTTCTATTGTACCCTTTATTGATAAACCTATCCCTTAGGATACCTGCTTGCTCTCTAAAGACATTATTGTCACTGCAATTACGCCTAATTCGGCGGAATTGGCCTGGAGGTATGTTGGATAGCCACTTTCTGTGGTGGCAGCTTGTATTCAGTAAATAGTTATTGCAATCGACTTTTTTGAAGAATGTTTTGGTTTTGAGTGTGTTATTTTCAACATAGATAGTGAGGTCTAAGAAGTCTATTGAGATTTTGTTTGTGCAAGCTGTGAATTTTAGATTTAGGTCGTTGGTGTTGATATATTCCAGAAAGCGTTTCAGATCTACTTCGCTTCCTTTCCAGATGAAGAGGATGTCATCAATATATCTTCGCCATAGCGCTAGATCTGCGCTGAATTCGTGTGGGGACCAAATAGTGTCTTGTTCCCAGATATCCATAAAAAGATTCGCGTAGCTGGGTGCAAATTTTGTACCCATTGCCGTGCCGCATTTTTGGAGGAAATGTTTCCCGTCGAAGTTAAAAAGGTTATGTTTTAAAATAAAGGTAATGCTTTCTAGGATAAATGTTTTTTGTTCTATGTGTATGTTTGGGTCGTTGCTGAGTGTCCTATCTATCGCTGAGATGCCGTCTTCGTGATTGATTGATGTGTATAAGGATGTCACATCACCTGTGCAAAGTATAAAATCTGGGCTCCATGTTACCTGTTCTATCAAATTGATAGTTTGTGTTGTGTCTCTAAGGTATGACTTCATCTCCACAACGTAAGGTTGTAAGGAGATGTCTATGTATTCCGAAAGTTTTGAAGTGAGGGAGCCTATCCCCGAGATGATTGGTCTCCCTGGGGGCGCTGTCAGGCTTTTGTGTATTTTGGGTAGGAAGTAAAAGATTGGCATCACGAGGAATTTTACATTTAGATATTGGTATTCTTTTTGATTGATAACCCCTATTGATTTACCCTTATCGATGTGATTTAAGTATTCTGTACAGAAGTCTTTGTGGGGATTTATTTTTAGACTTTCATATGTCGTAGTGTCCGCGAGGATCCTGTCTGCTTCTTGTCTGTAGTTAGTGGTGTCCATAATGACTACTCCCCCCCCCCTTTGTCTGCCTGTTTAATCGTTATTGATTTGTCATCTTCTAGTTGTTTTAGCGCAGTTTTCTCTTTGAGTGTTAGATTGTGTTTGATTTTACTTCTGTTATCTTTAGTCAGTTTGTCGAAGTCTTCCTGTATTTTTTGATGAAACGTCTCTATATTGTGGCTTTTAGCCCAGCTTGGGTAGAATTTGGATTTTTCTTTGAGGGATGTGTGTTTGAAAGTATCCTCTTCTGATACCGAGGGTGTACTATTGTTTATGATTTCCCTACTCTGTGCATCTTTAGTTAAGAAGAATTCTTTTAGTGTGAGTTGTCGTATGAATTTGTGTGCGTCTATGTAGAGGTTGAAACCACTAGCTGCAGCCGCAGGTGCGAAATTGAGGCCCTTTTTAATGAGACTACACTGCTCGGCATTTAGACTCTTTTTGCTTAGGTTGAATATATTGCTATTGTCTATTGTGTCGCTGGTCTTTTTCTGCTGACTTCTTCCTCCCCGTTTTCCTCGTGTGGTCTTTTTCTGGCCCTTGTGTTTGGGGAGTCTTTTTCTCTCTGTCCTTCTAGGAGTAGGTATCTGTTCTGTGTTGTTAGGGGGGGGGGGGCTTTCCTCCCTGGAGCGTTCTCTAAAAAAGGCCCCGAATGTCTAGAGTGTGTGGGTGGTGACCTTTGTTCTCTCCTTGGGCTGCGTTCCCTTTCGTATCTATTTTCTCTCTGTTCTATTGGGGATCGTGTTCTGTGGTTGTCGGGGGGTGATCTGGCCCTGTGATGATAGTCATGGTAGTTGCTGTGCTTTGAGGTGTGTGGTTTTTGTTTCCATTGGTCGTCGTATTGGTGTCCCTGTCTGTATTGTTTTCTATCGTCATCCTTGCCATGTGTGTCAGAATGCTTGTTGTCTCTGTCATGGTGCGTGTGTGTCTCTCTACGGTGTTCATGTTCTCTTGGTATCCATTCCCTAGAGGGGGCTTGTTTTTCATCGTGTTTAAATTTTACATACTTGGTATTTCCGTTTTTAGTGCTCGATTTGGAGTAATCAGTGTTGGATTTATGATTAAAAGTGTTAGGGACATTATCTGTGCTGATGTCTCTGCTCTTATATTCGAATGTTCTCTTGCGCTCCTTTGGTGTGCTTGGTGTGATTGGTGTAATTTTCTGCCATCTCGGGTTTGAGCCGACTAGATAATCCTCCTCATCTCTCCTATATTTCTTGTTTTTTGATTCTATTAGGTTCCTTTCTATTGTATCTATCTCATCTGCTAGTTTTTTATCCCTATTTTGGAAGGTGGGGTTATCCATTATAGGTTCTAGTCTTTTCTGGATTAGAACTACCTCCCTGTCTATCTCTGACAGGGTTTTGCTGTGGTGTTCAATGATGAGTTTCATTAGGGTGTATGAGCATGTATCCATAGTCTCTTCCCATATGATATTAAATTCTATGTCTGATAGGTCGAATGATGCTTTCTTGGAAAAGCGTAATCCTCTTGGGATACGTTTTGCATCTAGATATTTTTGTAGGTACACCTTGTCCCAAACCTTTTTGGTTTCTTTCTTTAATAGTGTCTCTAATTTATCAAATTCGTTATTGATGGTGTCTGTGTCTCCGATCTCGGCTGTCTCTACTTCCTTCATTTTATTCTCTATATTATTGCTTCTAAACAATCTTTTAGTGAATATGCTTTCTTTAGTCTCAGTGGTGTCTTCTGTTTCTATTAATTCTTCTTCCATTGTGTAATAGTTAGGGTGCTGCCACCAGAGTGGGTTTAGGATGTGACAATAAGGAATAGAGGCTGGGGCGCTCCCTTGTTTATTAGGCTTGTGGTGTGGCCTGTTTTGCAATGTGTAACCAAATAAGGGATAGTGTATACTTGCCCTTGTTGTTTTCTGCAGCTGGACCTGGAAAGAAGATAAAGCCCGGAATCTTCTTGAAATGGCAGTAGAATCGGTGGATTGGTCAGCGCACGGGTTTTTTTGCTCAAGTACAGCTTGGGCAGCAGCCCAGCTTCAGCTTAGACGTCCGATGGCGCTCCTCCGACCGGTGTATCCCCCGTGACCGCGTCCGATGGCGGGAACCGGAAGGGGAGGGCTTACCGGATGTCAGCAGGCTGGCTGGGTCCTTCAGGTAATGGGCTACGGCAGGGAACTACGCGTTTCGCAATGATGCTTCGTCAGGTTCCTGCCGGATGCCCTGGGTCTTCCCTTTTTATAGGTTAGAAAGCTGCTTGATTGATTGATTGCAATCACTTGATGTTCTATACAATTTTGGGATTAAAACAGCTTGTACATCAATCGGTGGTCTTTCCTGAGTACTAAAGTGCACACCAACATGTGAATCAATCACCAGGCAATCTAATTAGAAGGAGTAGAACCACGTGTGTACAAATTAACTATCTGTCTCATTTTAAAGACTGTGTAAACTTTGTATCCACATTTCCTTCACCTTTTTTACCCCCATTAGCCCATTCTAGCCAATGTATAAAATAAACAAGACCACCGATTGATGTACAAGCTGTTTTAATCCCAAAATTGTATAGAACATCAAGTGATTGCAATCAATCAATCAAGCAGCTTTCTAACCTATAAAAAGGGAAGACCCAGGGCATCCGGCAGGAACCTGACGAAGCATCATTGCGAAACGCGTAGTTCCCTGCCGGAGCCCATTACCTGAAGGACCCAGCCAGCCTGCTGACATCCGGTAAGCCCTCCCCTTCCGGTTCCCGCCATCGGACGTGGTCACGGGGGATACACCGGTCGGAGGAGCGCCATCGGACGTCTAAGCTGAAGCTGGGCTGCTGCCCAAGCTGTACTTGAGCAAAAAAACCCGTGCGCTGACCAATCCACCGATTCTACTGCCATTTCAAGAAGATTCCGGGCTTTATCTTCTTTCCAGGTCCAGCTGCAGAAAACAACAAGGGCAAGTATACACTATCCCTTATTTGGTTACACATTGCAAAACAGGCCACACCACAAGCCTAATAAACAAGGGAGCGCCCCAGCCTCTATTCCTTATTGTCACATCCTAAACCCACCCTGGTGGCAGCACCCTAACTATTACACAATGGAAGAAGAATTAATAGAAACAGAAGACACCACTGAGACTAAAGAAAGCATATTCACTAAAAGATTGTTTAGAAGCAATAATATAGAGAATAAAATGAAGGAAGTAGAGACAGCCGAGATGGGAGACACAGACACCATCAATAACGAATTTGATAAATTAGAGACACTATTAAAGAAAGAAACCAAAAAGGTTTGGGACAAGGTGTACCTACAAAAATATCTAGATGCAAAACGTATCCCAAGAGGATTACGCTTTTCCAAGAAAGCATCATTCGACCTATCAGACATAGAATTTAATATCATATGGGAAGAGACTATGGATACATGCTCATACACCCTAATGAAACTCATCATTGAACACCACAGCAAAACCCTGTCAGAGATAGACAGGGAGGTAGTTCTAATCCAGAAAAGACTAGAACCTATAATGGATAACCCCACCTTCCAAAATAGGGATAAAAAACTAGCAGATGAGATAGATACAATAGAAAGGAACCTAATAGAATCAAAAAACAAGAAATATAGGAGAGATGAGGAGGATTATCTAGTCGGCTCAAACCCGAGATGGCAGAAAATTACACCAATCACACCAAGCACACCAAGGGAGCGCAAGAGAACATTCGAATATAAGAGCAGAGACATCAGCACAGATAATGTCCCTAACACTTTTAATCATAAATCCAACACTGATTACTCCAAATCGAGCACTAAAAACGGAAATACCAAGTATGTAAAATTTAGACACGATGAAAAACAAGCCCCCTCTAGGGAATGGATACCAAGAGAACATGAACACCGTAGAGAGACACACACGCACCATGACAGAGACAACAAGCATTCTGACACACATGGCAAGGATGACGATAGAAAACAATACAGACAGGGACACCAATACGACGACCAATGGAAACAAAAACCACACACCTCAAAGCACAGCAACTACCATGACTATCATCACAGGGCCAGATCACCCCCCGACAACCACAGAACACGATCCCCAATAGAACAGAGAGAAAATAGATACGAAAGGGAACGCAGCCCAAGGAGAGAACAAAGGTCACCACCCACACACTCTAGACATTCGGGGCCTTTTTTAGAGAACGCTCCAGGGAGGAAAGCCCCCCCCCCCTAACAACACAGAACAGATACCTACTCCTAGAAGGACAGAGAGAACAAGACTCCCCAAACACAAGGGCCAGAAAAAGACCACACGAGGAAAACGGGGAGGAAGAAGTCAGCAGAGAAAGACCAGCGACACAATAGACAATAGCAATATATTCAACCTAAGCAAAAAGAGTCTAAATGCCGAGCAGTGTAGTCTCATTAAAAAGGGCCTCAATTTCGCACCTGCGGCTGCAGCTAGTGGTTTCAACCTCTACATAGACGCACACAAATTCATACGACAACTCACACTAAAAGAATTCTTCTTAACTAAAGATGCACAGAGTAGGGAAATCATAAACAATAGTACACCCTCGGTATCAGAAGAGGATACTTTCAAACACACATCCCTCAAAGAAAAATCCAAATTCTACCCAAGCTGGGCTAAAAGCCACAATATAGAGACGTTTCATCAAAAAATACAGGAAGACTTCGACAAACTGACTAAAGATAACAGAAGTAAAATCAAACACAATCTAACACTCAAAGAGAAAACTGCGCTAAAAAAACTAGAAGATGACAAATCAATATATACAGTATACAGTATATACACACAGATTATGAACCAATATACAAATACATGTAGAATGGTTATCAAAATCATACTGTCCTACAAATAACACTTCTCTATACAGACAATAATAATAATAATAATCCATTTAATAATCCTAACTGATTTTACAATATAAAACATAACATTCCAATCCACACAGTACATTGCATTTACATTGTATAAATGATGCATAGCATAAAATCTATGCACCATATACATTCTGCAAATGAATGTTAACAATATAATTGCAAGCTACTCTACCAGTAAATACAAACACTTCCAAACAAGTCAACTATTTTAACCAATCAAGTAAACAAAAATCAATATATACTGTAAGTACCAACCAGAAAACACAATATAAAACCAAAGCTAACCCTTACAATACCAAGGATTACATCTATCTAATTGTAAAAAACCTTATACATTATACACAGCATTGTTTAAAGCCCCCTCCCCCCTAATGTTTCTGTTAAACAGATTACACTGAAGGGAGAGAGATGTTTCTGTTACCAGTAAATCTCCCTCCCTGCATTGATGTCGTGCAGTGTACAGTACAGTATGTAAATGTGGGGAGGGGGGGGGACCCAATGTGCATACTGTGAGGTCTAACCACCCTCACCCCCTACCCACATACCGTTACCCCCCCCGTCCTGGCCATGGCCCCTCTGCTTCTGCAAAACAGACACAAAAATTAAAACATACAAAGTAATGTCCCCTAACCCCTTAATCACCATAGCGGTTATTAACCGCTACAGTCATGAAGGGGTTAACCCACCCTCACCCACCACTCGGGATGCCTACATACCCTCCCACACTAACCCCCCCCCCCGTGAGGCCTACCCACCCAGTCAGTACCCACAAGGGAGGCCTACCCACATACCGTTGGGGAAACACCCCACCCCCAGTACCCACAATAAAAACAGTACAATGACCCACAATAAACAGCATTACTGCACCGACACACTTTATTCGAGCAAATACCCAGTATGTACCTGGCAGATACCTGGAATGCGCCGCTCCTCACCTCTGACAAGCCCCGTTGCGTTTGCCTTCCCAGCCTGGGTTCATGCCTGGCTGACAGGCGGCTGATCTGTTAAATTATAATGATTAGGATTTAATAGGCTGCAATGCTTCGCGTGTCTACCAGATGGCATAAATTCATGAATTGTAATGCAGTATATATATATATACTGTGCAGTATTGCAGCCAGCGGGAATAAAATGCTTCAATCCCTGCCTGGAAAATAACGCAATGCACTCGGGCAGAAAACAGTCACAAACCTCAATACACCCGGGTATACCCGAATTCGTGGGACTAGCCGAGCTCGAATAAAGTGTGTCGCCAGTGTATATTTATTAAATACATTACCCACCCCCTGTGCCCCCCCATAAATACAAGATTTATTCTTTTACATACAGGGTTCATAACGCAGCCCCACGCTAGTCCCCAGTGGGCTGGCAGGGCACCTGGACAGACCTACAGTTTACCAGCAGCCCTTTTTACACAGGTTCTGGAGGCCTGCTGGTGGATCCTGCCAGCACCATGGCGCCCAGGTGGTCTCCTTGGGTCACCGTGAGCCACAATTGGGTCCCCACGGTAGGCCCAAGGATGTCTGGGAGCCCCGGGTCAAACCCACAGGTGTCTGCGGGGCCTCGGGTGGTTCCCATGGGGGTCTGGGGAACTCACGGGTGCTCACTACGGGTCCGCGGTGCCCCCACAGAAGTGGGACCACACATCATCATCCCCGCACCTACGGGTCGGCGGTGCCCCCACAGAAGTGGGACCACACATCGTCATCCCCGCAGACTACGGGTCCGCAGTGCCCCCACAGAAGTGGGACCACACATCATCATCCCCGCATGTGTCACCCGTGGAACCACCAGCCTGATACCCTTGGGATACCCGAGGATACCCACAGGTGGTCTCCATAGGCCCCACGCAAAACCACGGAATCAAACCCTGAATGTAAAAAAAATAAACCTGGCCTATACATTCAATACATACACCCTCCCCCCCAACACCTACAGTACAATAATGTGCAAAATAACTATTATCCAGATATGGATAATAGATTAATTGCCCATTATTAAAAACATTAACTAGCATATACAAATAAATAAAGTACTACTGACCTCATCAATACGAAGTGTCCGACGCCAGCGCCTTCCTTCTCTTGCCCACACAATACATAGCCAAAACCAAGGCAATACATTGCAAGTACATTCAGATATCAATTAACCCCTTAAACACCTTATCGGATAATAACCGCAAAGGTAATTAAGGGGTTAACGATACCCACCCTTCACCCATGAATTTGTACTGTGGCTTCATCATGCAACTATATATACTGTATACTGTATATATACATACAGAGAGACAGAGACAAAGAGAGAGAGAGATACAGTATACAGTACAGTATATATATATATATACACACACGTTATATACACACCCATGATAAACCAATATACAGTACAAATAAATGTAGAAGGGTTATCAAAAGCACTGTCCTACAACCAAACACTTCTCCATACATACACACTAAATTAAAATCAATTTCCTTTAATATTCATAACTGATCTCTCAATCTAAATCATCACTAAACCTCTGAAAAGCCATTTAAACAACTTACATTCCAATATGTACATTCCAATGATGCCTCAATATCTATGCACCATATACATTCTGCAAATTAATCAACCAAGTAAACAAAACTCAATTAGCAATCATTATTTACATCCCTAAACAATTCACACTAGATCCCGAACAATAAAACCATTAACAAATTCACGCCTAGAGCAGAACAATTAAGCCTTTGAAAAAATATAAGTACCGACAAAAATACAACCTTTACAAACCAAGCCTATCCCTGACCTTCCTCAAACACACAATACAATACCAAGGAATACAGTACATCTATCTAATTTTAAAATACTTTAAACTCACAATAAAGCATACTGTAGCAGCATACACAAAATAATTTAAAACACATCTAATCCAGCTTTTAAAACAACATAATTTCTTACCCTGTACTGTACTGTACTGTGTGTATATATCTCTCTAGACATATATACATACATACATACAGTGGCAAGAAATGATATACTGTTGAGGTTCCCTTCTCAAGTCAGGGTCTCTGCTCAGATGTGGATTGCCAAATTAGTATAACACAGGCCTGGGTGCACCCCGGATCCCAATAAATGACACACACAGAGTCATGTATCAGTTCCCTCAGGCTCCGCAGCTCAGACTGACGTGCCGAGTATATGTATTACAGAATATATAGGCAGACAATACGTTTCAGTTTCGTTTCTCTGTAAATCATAGACTTTAGTTTCGTTTCTCTGTACCAGCTGAATTCACAGGAAACCGAGAGTTAGCAGACAAAGGGCTCCTGGTTGAGTTTCGATTTACCTCAGGGAGAGAGAGAGAGAGAGACTTATTAGCTTATATAAAAACATACTGCGTTATTTCCAAGCCTTGCAATTAAAGCAGATTCAATATGGCTGAATGCATACAAAATGGACGAATAGTTTCTTATAATACTTTATTACCTTCACATTCCCCCCTAGACACTAAAAGGACATTTTGTAGGAAGGGGTCTGTCCCTAATTTCTATTTCTTGTGCTAGAGTCCCTACCTGAGGGTGTTGGTCAGCTGTTCATGGGCTTGTCCCATCCCCGACAACTTCTGGCTCGCTAAACTCGAAGACCTACAGTATACACAAAAGGGTTCCCTGACCTCAAACAAACACACTAGGGTCTGGGATTCTAGAGTGGTCACCCCTTATTCGAGTTTGGTTGTACTGTAATTGAACATCTTGGGTGATTTCTGCAGTGGTATATCTTCCAGATCAATATCGTCTTTGTTGTACATTACCATTGTGGGTATAACCTCAGATCCGGCCTTCTTACAGAGACCCTTACAGCACGGGATAACACAGAAGACCACTACTGCCAGAACAAAAAGTATAACCAGGAGAAATATTGCCAGTTGTGTCAACCATTGTCGCCAGCCAGACAGCCACGAGAAATACTTGTCCCATGGGTCTGTTATACCAGAATTTCTTTTAAGTTCATCAGACAAATCTTTCAGTTTATTAATAGCTGTGGTAACCTTACCGTCCGGGCCTGTGTTCCCGGGAATATATGTACAGCACGCATCTCCAATCATATGGCAAACCCCCCCTTTTTCTGCTAATATCATATCTAAAGCCATTCTATTTTGGAACGTCATAGTGGAAGTGGGTCCAAGTTGGTCAGCTAGGCCTTGTAGCGCATCACGGGTGTAATTCACAAACCTTTGTTGATTATAATAGATATAGTTAATCCAATCTACATTTTTATTAACCGTGACTAGGGGCATAAAGAATGACTCAAACCCAGCCTTTACCTGATCTCTGGCCTTAAACTCATCAGGAACTCCTCTCGGTACCCCGATGGCATCTATATATACATGTGAGTCTAAACTTCCTGCAGGGGCTTCTCGCTTACTGACTTTAATTGGTGATGATAATACCTTAGATTTTTCTGTACCAACAGGGATTATATGCATTGGCATTAGAATTTTGGTCAGTGCACACTGACCTGTCCAGTTACCTTCAAGTCTGGTTCTTAATTTTAGATCCCCACATATCCAGTATATATCTCCTAACGATTGGACCTGATTCTGTAACTTAATACTGGGTATTTTAGAGAAAGTGTCACAATATCCTTGGGAGAAATTACCTAAAAACCTGTTGCCCTGTAGAGACTCATAGCAGGTATAGTTTCCCTTGTATACAGTGATTCCTTCCCCTGGTTTTGGGGTTTCTGTTGTGAGTGAATATTTTTGTTTCCAATCTTCACACTGGGAGTGATTGGTACTTGTATTGGTATATAGACTAATGAAACATTCTTCTGCATTGATGGGTATATTTAAAGGCACTGTGCCGAGATGGGGCCTAGCTGCAGCACAAACATAGCAGTTACTTTTGTTATATTTTTGAGTAGTGTATTTTATCCATTCCAACCAAAGGTTGGTGTCTGAAAAACCTGTTCCTATGGCCATTGTGTCTTGGAAAGAGGGACCTGCTGTGGCTATCATACCTTGAAATGTCTGAATCCGGGGGGCCATGGGGTTTTTCTCAATCTTGGGGGATTTTTGTGACATCTGCCAATCTTTAGAGTTATACATATCCTGAATTCTGAACTTCCCGTAAACTCCTCTTATACCCCCTTTCATCCAATTTCCTAGAACATATACACCAGCGTCCCCAGGGCTAGGGTTTTCTATGGTTAATGTGAGTTTCATTATTTCACCCGTCTTACCACTGACTAGACATGTACCAGTTTTTCGCAAGATCATTCGACTGATTAGAGACTTGCCATTTCTGTCTTTTCGTGCTAGGCCATTCTGTGGTTGGTATCCCCAATCTATTCCCGTGTTCCATCCCACTGCTCCCCAGTAATCACATTCCTGTCCCCAATAACTGTCTGTAACACATATATATATGGCTCTAGAGTTCGGAGTGTCTCGGTACATATTACACTGCCAATTGGTTGAGGAACAGCTGACAATATCACAGTAATCGAAGGAGAAGGTAGCTACATGAGTGTTGGATGAGTTATACCAAAACGTGACTGCCCCTTCATGTTGGGTGATAGCAATCTCTTGTGCCTCCCCCAAACCTAACAAACAAAGGATATATAGAATCATTCTTCCTTCGAAAGAGGTGTCGCTGTTCTCTTGCAATGAGATGCGTGGATCCAGGTAATTTTTCCTTGAATCTTGACTGAGGTGGGTGTGACTAGAGTTACCAGATGAGGGCCTGTGTATCTGGGATCCAGTGCGTGTTTTCTCACGTGCTTCTTTACATACACCCAATCACCTGGCTTTATCTCATGGGTTGTGTCATTCGTGCTGGAATCTGGAAGAGAAAGTGACACTGCAGAATGGAGATTAGATAACTCTTCACTTAATTTGATAACATAATATACCTGTCTATCATGCATTTCAGTGAGATTTACATTACCTTTATTATCCTTAATTCTGACTGCACTTCCAAATAATACTTCGAAGGGAGACAACCCAGATCTAACCTGTGGGGTGGTCCTAACATGGAACAAAACTATAGGTAGAAGGTCGGGCCAGGGGAGCTGACTCTCTTGGGTCATTTTTAGTAGAGCTGTTTTAAGGGTCTGATTCATCCGTTCAACCTTCCCGCTACTTTGGGGGTGATATGGGGTATGGAGGGCTTGTTTCATGCCCAGGGCCTCCAATATTTCCTTGAAGATATTGGCAGTGAAGGCTGGTCCTTGGTCGCTCTCTATTACTTCAGGGAATCCAAATCTGCAACAAAGTTCAGTGATTAGCTTCTTAGCAGTGATTTTCGCTGTCATATTGGGTACTGGGTAGACTTCGGGCCATCCTGAGAACATATCCACTACCACAAGTGCATACTCATATCGTCCTGACTTCGGCATCTGGATATGATCAATTTGTATTCTCTGAAAGGGAAAGTCTGGTTTCACAAGATGTTTTGGAGGTGTAGGTTCAGTTTTTCCTGGATTGCAGGTTTGACAGATGACACAAGCTTTATTCAGTTCCATCAAAATCCTTCTTATACCAGGTGCAAAGTACAACTTGTTTATTACTGCTAATGCTTGGTTATGTCCTCTGTGAGTAGGTCCATGTGCCCAGGTGGCGATTGCATGGTACATGTGTCGGGGCACGCAAATCTGGTCTTTAATTTTCCATAGTCCAGTTTGTTTTTCTTGTGCTGCCCCTGCCTTCTCCCAGCTCTCTTTTTCTTCTTTGGGTACTGTTCCTTGTTCCTTCTTCATCTGTTCTTGGTAAGGATCTATATCATCCATGGGAGAATTCTTCTTGGCACTTCTTGTAATTACTGGTGCAACAACTGTGGCTTCCTGCAACGCTGATGACGGTGGATTGTTTCGAGTCTTATCTTCTTGAAGGGCAGCTTGCTTGGCTGCTTGGTCCGCAAGGAAATTTCCCTGTGTCTCAGGTGTATTCACCTTTCCATGTGCTTTGATTTTGACTACCGCCACTTCCTTGGGTAGTTGTAGAGAGTCCAATAGTCTTCTTATGGCATCTGCGTGCTTGACCGGCGTTCCATTTGCTGTGATAAATCCACGATTAGCCCAGATGGTTTCAAAATCATGAGTGACTCCAAAAGCATAGGCACTGTCTGTGTAAATGTTGACCTTTTGACCTTCTGCGAGGTTACAGGCTCTTTCGACAGCAATTATCTCCGCTTCTTGTGCCGATATATGGCTGGGGAGAGCTTCTGCTTGGATCACTTGGTCGACTGTGGTGACGGCGTATCCGGTATGGAAACGTCCATGTTCATCAGCAAATCTGGAACCATCAGTAAAGAAGGATAGATCAGGGTTTTCGAAAGGCGTCTGTTGAGCCCGGGATGGGGTACCTTGCCGCTGCAGTTCTATTATACAGTCATGGTCTTCAGACTCATGGATACCCCCTTCCACCGGAATCAGAGTTGCAGGGTTTAGTACTGTACATTTCTTCAGAGTGACATTGTCCGGCATTAGCAGTGCAGACTGTAGCCTCAGTAAACGTTGCATGGTTAGGTATTTCGGCCTAGACAGGTTCAGGATAGCATGGATGTCATGCGGTGCTTGGATAACAAGAGGGTGACCCAGAACAATGTCCGCTGCCCTGTTGAATATTTCGAATGTTGCTTGTACTGCTCTGAAGCAGGATGGGTGCCCTTGTGATACTGAGTCCAATTTAGCAGAGTAGTAAGCCAGAGGTCTCATTCGGTTACCGTGTGGTTGTGCAAGGACACCGGCGGCGAATCCATCATTTTCATCCACAAACAGAGTGAAAGACTGGTCATAGTCCGGGATGCCCAATGCAGGGGCGCGCGTAACTAGGTCTTTTAGCGTTTGAAAGGAGTCTTGTAATTCTGTTCTGTGGGCTGCGTCGTGGAGTAGCTCTGTATTTTTCACAGCTTCATACAGAGGTTGCATATATTGTGATGCATTAGGAATCCATTGGCGGCAAAAGGTGATGAGTCCCAAGACCTGTTGTAGACCGCGCACAGTTGTGGGCATTTTTAATCCAGCGACTGTCTCGATACGGTCGGGAGTGAGATGTTTTTCGCCTTTAGATACACAGTGACCAAGAAAAACAACTTTTGGGCTACACCACTGTACTTTGGCTTCCGAGACCTTTGAGTTGATAGATGCGAGATGGACCAGTAGGGACACTGAGGCCTGTTCACACACTGGAACAGAAGGGGCACATATAAGAAGATCATCCACATATTGAAGTAACGTGATTTCCGGATGGGCTTGTACCCAGGGTTCTAGGCAGAACTTCATGGCCTGTGTGAACTGGTTAGGGCTATTCTGGGCACCTTGTGGCATGACAGTCCAGGTACGTTGAGTTCCTCTGAAGGTGAAGGCGAAGAGATACTGAGAGTCTGGGTGAAGAGGCACGGAGAAAAAGGCATTTGCCAAATCCAGGACCGTATAGGCCTCACAGTTAGGCGGGATTTGGCTAAGAAGAGTATGTGGGTTAGGCACAACTGGAGTTTCCAGAATGGTGGCGGCATTGATTGCCCTGAGATCTTGAACCAGTCTGAACTTCGCTGGTTCTCCTTTTGCTGTTTTCTTTTGGACTGGAAACAGAGGCGTGTTACACGGTGAAGAACATCTTATCAGGGCTCCTTTTTCTTCAAGCATCGCAATTTGCTGTTGAAGACTCTGTTCTGTTATAGACTTCAGTGGGTATTGTGGTACTCTTGGAGGTATAACGTTAGGCTTAAGTTCCACCCTTACAGGAGGGACTGGCAGACGACCAATATCATCCGGGCCTTGGGACCACACACTGGTAGGTACCTTGTCTTTCACCCACTGTGGGACAGGAGATGGAGGGTTCATGGTTAATATCTGCTGGAGAAGTATTGGGAGAGCGTGGAGACAACATGATGCTTCTTGTTCTTCTGGGCAGTTGGGATCATGCAATTGTACCCGTAATCCTGAGTCGTCATATTGCAGGGTGGCTCTCATGTGGGATAGTAAATCTGCTCCCAATAAATTAACAGGACAGGATCCAGAGACTAAAAATCGGGACATAACTTCTGGGAAAGGTCCTACATGGACTGGTACAGTGAGAGGAGTTTCGACTGATTGTCCTGTGATTCCAATACAAGTCATAAAGTCAGGGGAGAGGTCTATTCCTCTGGGTAGATCTTTGGCTGATATGACGGACCTGGCCGCTCCCGTGTCCACCATAAAGGATACTGATTCACCAGCAACTTGTAGAGTGACAGCTGAACCATTAGGGTAGGTGTGTTTGGATATAGCAGCCATGGTGGAGACGGGTTGGCCCTGGCTTCATTGTGGTGGTGGATCTGGTGGAGGAGGGTAAGTATCATGAGGATATGGTCTTGGAGACGGCAGTCTTTGTTGGATCTGTGCTTGCTGGGGCTGTAACGGCTGTTGGGGCTGTGGCCAGTTGGAAGGTGGCTGACTACACCAGGAAGGTGGCTGCTGGGCCTGTAATGGTTGTACGGGTGGGGTTCCTCTCAAATAATCTCTACAGTTCCTCTTGATATGTCCGATACGGCCACAGTGGTAGCATGGTCCTCTAGGCCTTTGTTGATCTGCTGCACGACCATTCTGATATCCCTGGTTTCCCTGGTACGGAGGTGTTGCTGTATAATTATCCTGGTACTCCTGGTACCCTTGGTTCCCTTGATACTCCTGGTACTGAGGGGCTGGTGGGTATAATTGGCGTGGTGGCCGCATTGGTACTTGAGATGAGGCGGTATATAAAACACCAATTCGATCATCCTCCTTTTCTTCAGGGATAGCTACCGCCGTCTTCTTCACGGAGGACTGTTTCTTCTGAAAAGCTTTGGCTATTGTGAGGGCTTCTGTGTACCCTAATGAGGTCATCCAGGGACACCCTTCTTGGACCGCAGCCCGTAGCTTGGGAGTAAGTCCATCCATAAATGCTGCTGCTAGCAGATTGGCTTGTAATTTATTGCTGGTGGAGAATCCCATATCTCTAAACATTTGGAGTAGTCTAGTATGATATTTCTCAACTGATTCAGTAGCTTCTTGGGTGACATCCTTTAGTGATTGAGTCTGCTCTGTGAGTCTATCCTGGGCCCATAGTTGTATTTGTTCTAGGAAGTCTTCTCCAGATTTATAGTCTGTGACGTCAACTATCCTAGCATCATTGAGGGATTTCTCAACAAGGGGCCAAAATGAGTCTCCCGCTTTTAACATGGTGAGAGATTTTAAATCGGCCCATGTTGCGGAGTAGTTCTGCTGAATCTGACGTAACATTCTATAAAAGGGCATGGGCTTGTCTTCCGGATCGGGGAGTTGCTGTAAGAGGGTGGAGCTTTGTTGGGGCGTGAATTTGATGTACCTAACTGCTCCTTCCGGAACGTCTTCATTCCACGGTTGGGGGACGGGAGGAGCATTTCCGTGTTCTGCTTTTACAATAGGAAAAGAGCGGACCGTGTCTGAGGTAGCACAGGCGGCTTTAAAAAGCAGTGGCCTGACAGAGTCATTGGCAACAAGCAGAATACTTTCAAGATTGAGGGGTGATTCTCTGATCGTACTGAGTACCGCTTGGACTATATGTTTGACACATTCTTTTATGGGATACCTGAAAAGACCACCAGAAATGGGAGGGAACGCTATAGTGCGTCTGGGCATGGCCGCACTATTGAGGCCGGAAGCATAGATTAGGGATGTCCGGACAACGGCTTGGAGGAGCTGTTTGGCTCTTTCTGGAGCATAGTCCCTATACACTGGCCCTGCTGCATGGATGATTAAATTACAGGGTAAATCTCCGGGCCCGGTGGCAGCTATACCCCCCACTGATACCTCTCCATGTTTCTGAATATAGATATTAGAGTCACGCTGTATGGCCTCACCCCCTTTCTCACAAATTAATTTAGCAAGGCCCCCATTATGTTGGAGCCTCCCATTTGCTGGATTAACTATCGCGCCAACCGACAAGCTAGTAATGTCTGCCTGCATCACTTTTACAATAATTTGACGGGTTGGGCCGCTAAATATACGTTCAAACAGTGATTCGGGTTCATCATAGGTAACAAAAGAGTCAGAATATGGTGGTGCCTGATAAGCTGGGGTCCCGGAGGAGGTTGCATCTTCCTCAGCAGGAGCCCCATTATCCATCTGAACCAGACAATCTTGCGGTATACTGGGATACATTTTAACAGGGTCGGCTGGTTTGGCTTTGGGATTATAATACTGGCCAGTGGGCGTGACTAAGGGGCACACAAGAGCCTCACCAGTTTTAATATCCCCTGGAGACTGACAAACTGGTACCGCTTATCCATTCCATCAGCACTACTTTTAAATTACTATTTATGTATTGATTTCACATTGTTGTCCTAGAGGGGTTTTCCTAGGACTAGTTTATTTAATAAAAAATTCTAGTTTAATCACAACCCCCACTGTCTGCGCTTCTCACTTTTTTCTTTCTTGTTGTTACGTCCACACTAGGGACTGGGGGTTCCCTATTATCAGAAGCTGCACTCACCATCGGGTTGTGATTACTTCAATTTTAAATTTTAATACTACATCAGCAAACACTCACTTGCACCGGACTGGTTCATGTCACATGCCTTTTTTGGTTTTGTTTTTGTTTTTGTGATATTTTTCTTTTTTATTTTGCTCCAGTGCCCATATTCAAATACCAACCCATTCGGCGCTTTTATACTTTTTTGGGTTTTTTCTTGTTAATATCGGGGGACATGGACGGTCGGGCGGCCCCACAATAATAACAATTTTCCCATGTTTTGGGATTTTGACACTGGCAACCAGAACATACCCAATAAGGGACCGGTACAGGGGCTGAGGGAGAGGGTCTACCGGTCGTCTGCGGGTATGGGGGTGGATTTCCCTGTAACATTTGGTCTTTTTCTGCAACTACTGAACCAGGGGTCACATTTTCTGGTCTCACATAACAATAACATTTCTTTTTTCTCTCTCCACACTCTATTTCTTCATAACCCTCTTTCTGAAGATCTATAGCAACACTCAGAAATTTCTCTGCATTTTCCCACATGCCTTCATCTTTCAGTTTCCCCTTACAAATTTGCATATTCGTTCTCAACAACTTCGGTTGCAATCTTCCCGTAGGGGGTAAATCTAACAGTTTGAACAACAATTTACATTTCGTGGTATACTTCTTTCCCTCCCGTTCTGTCACAAGAGTTACGGAATCCCGGGCACCAGAAGGCAAATCCTTCTTTAAAAACTGCGAGAACATTGTCTATTTTAAAAAACAACCTCGGACACGTGCGCCAATTACCGGCGGTACCTGGACTATTGAGCTTCAGCGATAAATCGACCTAGACGGGGAGGCGCGCAGGCAGTCCCCGGACCGTCACCTGTATGGACGATCCTCCTATTATCTATCAATTTATATCCTTACACACTCGGGATTCTTGAGTCTTAGTGACAAATCGACCTAGACGGGGAGGCTCGCAGGCAGTCCCCGGACCGTCACCTGTATGGACGATCCTCCTATTATCTATCAATTTATGTCCTAGACTCTTCCCCTTATTTTATAGTTATTCCGTAACCCTTATGACATATGAACATAAACCACACATCTGGCAGTCACAAGACCTTACAAACTATATAAATCCTTGGCGGGAACCACCGGACTCTATGGTCTTGTATAGATTAACAATACTGTTACCGTCAACCAAGAGATCGCCAACCTGAACAGACTGACAGGAATTCGGTAAAAATATATTCTGAATATATCTTACCTTGTCCTTAGAGGTTGATCAGGCCTCAATCAGTCCGGTCAGGGGACGGTCGTCCGTGGATAGAGACGGGTCCAGGATTGCTCCGGTGTCCCTTCACAAGGATCCTGCCGACTACGCCAACTGTTGAGGTTCCCTTCTCAAGTCAGGGTCTCTGCTCAGATGTGGATTGCCAAATTAGTATAACACAGGCCTGGGTGCACCCCGGATCCCAATAAATGACACACACAGAGTCATGTATCAGTTCCCTCAGGCTCCGCAGCTCAGACTGACGTGCCGAGTATATGTATTACAGAATATATAGGCAGACAATACGTTTCAGTTTCGTTTCTCTGTAAATCATAGACTTTAGTTTCGTTTCTCTGTACCAGCTGAATTCACAGGAAACCGAGAGTTAGCAGACAAAGGGCTCCTGGTTGAGTTTCGATTTACCTCAGGGAGAGAGAGAGAGAGAGAGAGAGAGAGAGACTTATTAGCTTATATAAAAACATACTGCGTTATTTCCAAGCCTTGCAATTAAAGCAGATTCAAAATGGCTGAATGCATACAAAATGGACGAATAGTTTCTTATAATACTTTATTACCTTCACAATACCACAAAAAAAAAAATACACATGTTAAAAAACCTTTTGAAAAAATTAACAAGTTAAATAAAATACATTTCTTTACTGTAGTTCACTTACCATTACTTGCCCCCACCGACTCCCGTTGCGCAGCTTACTCACGAACCAATCCACGATCAGGAACCCATAAAATAATAAACCACAAAATAATAAACATTAAACTAAAAATCCAAATCAATCCACGGGTCTTCTATCTGTAATCCATCTTCATCTGTGTTCTTCTTTCTTCTATCTCCTTCCAGCGGGGCGGGGTCTTCTCCCCATCTGTGGCCACGCCCTGGTCTTCTTTCTTTCCCGGAGGTCCTTCCTCCGCGGCGTCTGGCTTCAAAATGAGACGACATAGGCTTTTAAAGGCCTATGACGTCACATTTTGCGTCATGGTTCCCACGGTCCTGATTGGACCGTGAAAACCATGTGTTTTGGCCGACAAAAAAAAAAGATGACGTCACTTAAAGGGAATGAAAGCACAGCCAATCAGAATGGCTTTGCTTCAATTGCCTTTAAGATGACGTCATGAAAAGGCACATGGCCGTGCACACATGGTATGGTAGCCAATCAGAGCGTGGGAACTTTATCCCTACTCTGATTGGCTCTGGTATACCATGTGTCAGGGGCTTGGGGGAGAAAGGATGTGACGTCAATGAAAACCTGTCACGTGGTACGGTAGCCAATCAGAGTAGGGATGGAGTTCCCACGCTCTGATTGGCTACCGTACCACGTGACAGGTTTTCATTGACGTCACATCCTTTCTCCCCCAAGCCCCTGACACATGGTATACCAGAGCCATTCAGAGTAGGGATAAAGTTCCCACGCTCTGATTGGCTCTAGTACCATGTGTGCACGGCCATGTGTCTTTTAATGATGTCACCTTAAAGGCATTTGAAGCAAAGCCATTCTGATTGGCTTTGCTTTCATTCCCTTTAAGTGACGTCATAATTTATTTTTTTGTCGGCCAAAACACATGGTTTTCACGGCCCAATCAGGACCGTGGGAACCATGACGCAAAATGTGACGTCATAGGCCTTTAAAAGCCTATGTCGTCTCATTTTGAAGCCAGACGCCGCGGAGGAAGGACCTCCGGAGAAGAAAAAAGACAAGGGCGTGGCCGATGATGGAAAGAAGACCACGCCCTGCCCCGCCCGGAAGGAGATAGAAGAAAGAAGAATACAGATGAAGATGGATTACACGTAGAAGACCCGTGGATTGATTTGGATTTTTAGTTTAAAGTTTATTATTTTCTGGTTTATTATTTTATGGGTTCCTGATCGTGGATTGGTTCGTGAGTAAGCTGCGCAACGGGAATCGGTGGGGGCAAGTAATGGTGAGTGAACTACAGTAAAGAAATGTATTTTATTTAACTTGTTAATTTTTTCAAAAGGTTTTTTAACATGTGTATTTTTTTTTTTTTTGTGGTATATCATTTCTTGCCACTGTATGTATGTATGTACAGTATATATGTCTAGAGAGATATACTGTACAGTATACATTCAGGGTAAGAAATGATGATGTTTTAAAAGCTGGATTAGATGTGTTTTTAATTATTTTGTGAGTTTAAAGTATTTTAAAATTAGATACAGTAGATGTATTCCTTGGTATTGTATTGTGTGTTTGAGGAAGGTCAGGGATAGATAGCCTTGGTTGTATTTTTGTCGGTACTTATATTTTTTCAAAGGCTTAATTGTTCTGCTCTAGGCGTGAATCTGTTAATGGTTTCATTGTTCGTGATTGAGTGTGAATTGTTTAGGGATGTAAATAATGATTGCTAATTGATTTTTGTTTACGTTTGATTAATTTGCATAATGTATACTGTATGGTGCATAGATATTGAGGCATCATTTATATTGGAATGTAAGTTGTTTAAATGGCTTTTCAGAGGTTTAGTGATGATTTAGATTGAGAGATCAGTTATGAATATTAAAGGAAATTGATTTTAATTTAGTGTGTATGTATGGAGAAGTGTTTGGTTGTAGGACAGTGCTTTTGATAACCCTTCTACATTTATTTGTACTGTATATTGGTTTATCATGGGTGTGTATATAACGTGTGTATATATATATATACTGTACTGTATACTGTATCTCTCTCTCTCTCTCTTTCTCTCTGTCTCTCTGTATGTATATATACAGTATACAGTATATATATATAGTTGCATGATGAAGCCACAGTACAAATTCATGGGTGAAGGGTGGGTATCGTGCCTGTGTGGCTTAACCCCTTAATTACCTTTGCGGTTATTATCCGATAAGGTGTTTAAGGGGTTAATTGATATCTGAATGTACTTGCAATGTATTGCCTTGGTTTTGGCTATGTATTGTGTGGGCAAGAGAAGGAAGGCGCTGGCGTCGGACACTTCGTATTGATGAGGTCAGTAGTACTTTATTTATTTGTATATGCTAGTTAATGTTTTTAATAATGGGCAATTAATCTATTATCCATATCTGGATAATAGTTATTTTGCACATTATTGTACTGTAGGTGTTGGGGGGGGAGGGTGTATGTATTGAATGTATAGGCCAGGTTTATTTTTTTTACATTCAGGGTTTGATTCCGTGGTTCTGCGTGGGGCCTATGGAGACCACCTCTGGGTATTCTCGGGTATCCCAAGGGTATCAGGCTGGTGGTTCCACGGGTGACACATGCGGGGATGATGATGTGTGGTCCCACTTCTGTGGGGGCACCGCGGACCCGTAGTCTGCGGGGATGACGATGTGTGGTCCCACTTCTGTGGGGGCACCGCCGACCCGTAGGTGCGGGGATGATGATGTGTGGTCCCACTTCTGTGGGGGCACCGCGGACCCGTAGTGAGCACCCGTGAGTTCCCCAGACCCCCATGGGAACCACCCGAGGCCCCGCAGACACCTGTGGGTTTGACCCGGGGCTCCCAGACATCCTTGGGCCTACCGTGGGGACCCAATTGTGGCTCACGGTGACCCAAGGAGACCACCTGGGCGCCATGGTGCTGGCAGGATCCACCAGCAGGCCTCCAGAACCTGTGGAATGCTGCTGGTAAACTGTAGGTCTGTCCAGGTGCCCTGCCAGCCCACCGGGGACTAGCGTGGGGCTGCGTTATGGACCCTGAATGTAAAAGAATAAATCTTGTATTTATAGGGGGGCACAGGGGGTGGGTAATGTATTTAATAAATAGAATGCTGTTTATTGTGGGGCTGTGCATTGTTTTGATTGCGGGGACTGGGGGTGAGGGGTGGTGGGGGGTTCCCCAACGGTATGTGGGTAGGCCTCCCTTGTGGGTAGTTAGTGGGTGAGGGTTGAGGGTGGTTAGGCCTCACGGGGTGGGGGGTTAGAGTGGGAGGGTATGTACAGTAGGCGTCCCGAGTGGTGGGTGAGGGTGGGTTAACCCCTTCATGACTGTAGCGGTTAATAACCGCTATGGTGATTAAGGGGTTAGGGGACATTACTTTGAAAGTGTTAATTTTTTTCTCTGTTTTACTGTACAGCAGCAGCAGCAGCGGAGGTTGCCATGGGTAGTGGGTAGTGTATTGAATGTATTTATTGGTTATTATGCCTTAACCCCTTCATTACCTTAGCGGCTATACGCTATGGTAATGACGCAGCATTTCTGAACTTTTAATAATATTGTGCAGGAGCAGGGGGTCCCCTGAGATTAGATTTCTGTCTCAGGGAACCCCCTGCTCACTGTACAATATTATTAAAAATACAGAAATGCTGCTTCTTTACCATAGCGCATAGCCGCTAAGGTAAAGAATGATTCTTTAATGATGTGTGTGTTTTATTCACAGGGTAGATGTGCAGGGGGTCTCCGGAGCAGAAGCGCACAGGTTTCAGGTCTGGGGACCCCCTGCTCCCCGAGATACAGGCCTCTTTAGGGGGTGCCGGTATCCCTCTGCTCTGCTTGGTTTAACAGGCCGCGGTCACGTGATCGGGGCCTTTAACGCAGAGGGATACCGGCACCTCATAAAGGGGGCTGTATCTCGGGGGGCAGGAGGTTCCCCGACCTGAAACCAGTGCGGTTCAGCTCCCGAGACCCCCTGCACATCTACACTAGGAATAAAAATGTATTTCAAATGTATTTATTTGTATTTATTTATTTATTTATTGCGGGGATGCTGTGTGTGATTATTTTTTATTGTGTGTAGCGGGGGTGGGTGACGGGGTTTATAAATGTGAGTTTATAAATAAAATAAAGAATATTATTTCTAGGGGCCTTAGAACAGAAGTTCCCACGCCAATTGCGCGCTCATTGCTCTTTTGTTACAATGTTGCTGGTCTTGCGGCTTTGCAGTCTGGCAGCAAAAAGCAGTTTGTAGTACTGAGTGTGAGATAAATTAACCAGTTCTTTTATTGCTGAAGTCGCCACCAAAAACTTTTATTTACAAATACAGTACAAAAACCGTGCAACACACAACAACATACAGTACAGTATCCTTTGTTTAAGTACAGCAGGTACTGTAGGGTAAAACATGTACTGTACAGTACAGCACAATATTACAGTATGGTCTCACTGAAAGTCCTCCCCATTTTCCATCCATGGCCGATGCCTTGCATGGCGCAAAACGCCATTAATGCAGTCTCTAACGCCTCTCATTACAGGATCTGTAACAGGATAATAGCGCTGCATTTCTTCCACAATCTTTTTCCTTAAATTAGTAGGAAGGGCCTTTTTATGGCGTTTCCCATCGTAATTTACTTTGAACACCCACTCGCAGTACAATGTGTAGGGAACATGGTGTTTAAATATGATCAAGGCATACTTGTGTGGTATACCAGCACTCCTCACCCTATACTTCTCCCTCAGCGCCGGTGGCAGATTGCACAGGGAGATGTCGGGCACTGTTTCTATGCGAGCGGGTGTAGGAGGTCTTTTGGGAGCGGGTGTACTTGAGGCGACGGGCAATGGTAGGGTGTCTGGGAGGAAGCTTTCCTCCGGTAGTGGTCGCCGGGATGTCTCCTGGCATGGTCTTGACGGGGTTGTCATGTCCTCCTCAATAGCATAGTACACTGCATCTTCTGGTGGAGGGGGTGTGCTTGGTGATGGACGGGGGCCGAAGGTACCATGCATCACATCCATGTCACCCCCCTGCTCCAGCGTCGGGGAAACAGGGGCATTAACACCGAGCAAATAATGTATGCCCGCTATGTCAGCCTCTATCTTGTCCATCCGTTGATCCATCCGTTGCTCCATATGTAGCATCCGTTGATCCATCCGTTGCTCCATATGTAGCATCCGTTGCTCCACATGTAGCACCGACTCCAGAAGCAGATCTAGCTTTGCCAGCACAATAGAATTCCCGGGGAGATTCACAGTTAGCCCATTCAGGATCCGGTCTAACGAGCTGCTTGTG
Source organism: Ascaphus truei (assembly GCF_040206685.1). Lineage (NCBI taxonomy): Eukaryota > Metazoa > Chordata > Amphibia > Anura > Ascaphidae > Ascaphus > Ascaphus truei. The sequence goes on along the minus strand of NC_134486.1, from coordinate 226,947,926 downwards.
CATGGCATCTGGAGATCTGGGGGGATGGGTGCAACGGAGGATGAGATGGGTGTTCTCTGGAGAGAAGCGGCATCGATGGAGAGTGGAGGAGGTGACCTGGGGATGCCCGGTACAGGAGAAGCTGCAGCATCGTCGAAGAGGGATGGAGAAGGTGACCGCTGGATTTCCGGGAGAGAAGCAGAGTCGTCCAAGAGCAAAGGAGACAGTGACCCGTGGATTTCAGAGGCAGCAGCATCTTCAGATGGAACCGGAGAAGATGGGGGTGGAGAAGCCGGGCTGAAGATTTCCGGGACAGCTACAGCAGAGTCGTTGAAGCTTATGGGAGCAAGTGGTCTGCGGATTCGGTGAGTTGGCTGCCATTCGTCTTGCGTACCGAGCACAGTACCGTATTTCTTCTTCACATAATAAGGCTGACGTGTTTTAAAACCCTTAGCCTTTGGGGTCAGCAGAAGGTTTTCTTTATTGGCCTTAGCCTGTCGCTTTGCCTTTGGCTTGGAAACGGTAACTGCCTTTCTCTTTTTCAGTGTGGCAGGCACAGCAGAGGTGAGATGGTTCTTGCGTCCATAGAACCGGGGCTGCTCCATGTAAGCGGGAGGCACAATGCAGTATCTGGACAATGGCTCAGATAAAGATCAGCAAGTGGTGGGCTATGCAACGTGTACAACCTTTTATGCATGGCGGCCAGGTACAGGTGTTGAAAGTGGGTGGTCTGTAATGTGAGTCATTAACATATAAATACACCATCCATTTTGTGGATTCACTGCACATTGAATACACATCGACTAAACATCGAATATACATTCTTGTGTTTGTATTTCTTTCTACTCGCAGCAATGCCTGTTAAGAAGATTTCAAAGGATCTCAGCATGAGAATGAAGGAGATGTACACGAGCGGAAAACGAATTGCAGATATCCAGCGCTGGTTAACTGCTTCTGGCCTCGTTGTGCCATCAAACACCGTGTGCTATCATGCACACGGAAAAACAGAGACCGCAAAAAGGCACCAAAGGTAACAAATGCGTAAGTATATTTATAAAACTTAACCAAAAAAAATATAGAAAACTGTAGTGTACATCTACAGTATACCGTATTTATATAGTATATTTATATTACAACAGTATATACTGTAGTGTACTGTATGTGTGGTCAATTTATAATTTTTGTGCAGCAGTATACACTTTTGTTATATTGCAATTCATCTTACAACGGAATATACAGTATATGGTGTGTATTTATTATGATATAACAACAGTATACCGTATTTATATAGTATATTTATTATATTACAACAGTATATAGTGTACTGTATGTGTGGTCAATTTATATTTTTTGTGCAGCAGTATACACTTTTGGTATATTGCAATTCATCTTACAACGGAATATACAGTATATGATGTGTATTTATTATGATATAACAACAGTATATTTATATAGTATATTTATATTACAACAGTACTGTATACTGTATATTTTGTCTATTTATATTTATAGTACAGCAGTATACATTTTTTGTATATTTATATTTACTGTATATTACATCATTACATGTACAGTATACAGTATACATTTTTTATTGCTGCATATTAATAACACAATATAATTTCTTTGCATTGTAGGGAGACTACTCTTCTGGTGGACAGAATAAGGGCCTTATGCAGAGAGCATCGTTATTTCGAAATTCGCCATTTTTTGTACAATTTCGCGCAGAAACCGGCAGAAAATGGCGAGTTCCGAAAAACGCGCCATTTTGTTTTTTCAATTGCTAAAATTCGCCTCGCGGCTGGCGAGAACCTCCATCTCGCCATTTTTAAAACTCTCCGAATGCAGAGAGGTGCGAACGGCAAGTAGCGGCTGTTCGCGCCAAAAAATGGCGCGATTCTCGCATTTTTGCCGTGCCAGGAAAAGATGGCAAGATGGCGCTCGCCGCCTATAGTAAAGGGGAAAAAAAAGGCGCGAATTTGTTTTTACACGTTTCTGAAGCGCGCATCTCGCCAATTTAAACTCGCCACACGCATCCATGTTAAACATAGCAGAATTCGCACTTTTCTGCATATGGAGAATAAAACTCTCCAAAAAAGCTACTTTTTATGAAATTCGCCAATTTTAAAATTCTATGCTCTCTGCATGAGGCCCTAAGTGAGGAGAATGATGAGAGGAGCGCATTAAGGGTTAAAAACACTCTGCAGGAAAAGCACAATCTGACTGTATCCGAGAGCAGCATAAAGAAGATGAGACGCAGAATTGGATGGAAATATGGACGTGTGAGGTTAGTACTGGACAGTACAGGAGGTACTGTAAAGTAAAAGTGTTGTTTTGCAAACTGTACTGCGCTGTGACGCTAACATTTTTTATTCATTGTCATTACAGAGCGTACCCCATGATACGGGACGCAAACAAAATCAAAAGAGTGCTACAGGCCCAAGCATGGATCGACAGCGGTGAGACTTTCCAGGATTGCATCTTCACTGATGAGTCTACTGTGTCGCTGGAGAGATTTGCAAGATTTGCGTTCCACAAAAAAGGCCGCATAACTTTGAAGCCGCGGCCAAAACACCCTGTGAAGCTGCATGTGTGGGGTGCCATCTCTAGGCGTGGACCGGGATGCATTGTCGTCTTTGAAGGTACAATTTCTCAAATATAATGCCGCCTAATGCACTGTACTTGACTAGTGTTGCCTTACCGTATGCACTGTACTGTACTATTGAGCCCTTTTCTTTTCTTGCTATAGGAATCATGAATAAAGATTTCTTCCAAGACAACATTGTGCCCGTGATAGTGCGATACATCAGACGTGACTTTCCCAATGGGCATCGCTTTTACCAGGACAATGATCCCAAGCACACCTCGTCGACGGCGCATATCCTTGAGCGCGGCATCAACTGGGTGAAGACGCCAGCGGAGTAAGTGCAGTAGACCGTGTCCCATTTATGTTCCCCACTGTTTTTACTGTGTACTGTATCTCTTAAACTAATTGTCCTTTCTTTCCAATCACAGATCGCCAGACTTCAATCCGATCGAAATGGTCTGGCATCAGCTGAAGGACCACATCCGTAAAGTGGTGAAACCCTCCAAGAAGGACGAGTTGTATAAAGCCATAATGAGTTTTTGGAACGATGTACTCACCGTGGAACGATGCAATAAATATATAGACCATATTGCCACTGTGTTGCCCATTGTCATCGCGCGCAATGGGCAAGCATCAGGAAAGTAGTACAGTGCTGTAGTATTGTACAGTAAGTACAGTTTGATACAGGTAAGTATGGCACAGATTTTTTCTTTCCCAATAGTCAGAGTATACAGTAGTTCCAGTATACAGTACAGTAGACTAGTTTGACAGTACTACAGTAACTGCCTACTAACTGCTCCATTTTTTTCTTTCCAGAGAAAGCTGCACCAGCCACCTACTGTACAGTAGTTCTACCATAATACAGTACGCACATACAGTACAGTACAGTAACTGAATTAAGTTTTTGTTTTCTTGGCGTTCCAGGAAAAAGGGTGCCCAAGGGGGAGGGGGGGCGTTGTGTTCCGTCAAATCTGCTTGTGCAGTCAAATGTACAGTATATAAACAGCAGTAATGATGTACACAAAACCTCTCCTCTCTCAATGAACTACTGTACCGCAGACACAATGAGGATACTGTTACAGTATGAAGGGAAAAAGAACAGGATGGGTTATTTAACATTATACTGTGCAATATTTATACTGTATATTTATATATACTGTATTTTTATTCTAAAGGTATTCGAGAATGTACTTTACTGTGTGAGGACCTGGTGACTTTCAACCCTCTCAGACCCACAGAACGGATTATTTCACATTACTGTATATTTATCCTGTATATTTTCAGTAATTTAGAAGCAGTGGCTGTTCTGAACAGAACAGTTACTGTAAGCAAACGGATGCACATCAGATTTACATTTCCAATTCGAGAGGGGATTTTTCCAAAGCAGGCAGGCCTCCCTCTAAGGGAGGGGGATGGTGGGATCATACGCTGGCTGGCCTCCTGCTGAATCTTGTTACCGTAGCCAGCCCAGGGCCAGATTAACAAAACAATGGCTTGGATTGGATTAGCCAGACGATTGATGCTTGGCCAGGGAGGGATTAAAAACTCTAAGGGAGGGGGTGGGGTGGCTGAAATAGCTGGGACTGTACTGTGTCAGTATTTCCAACGGCAGGTCACCCTAATAATTGAATGAATAAACCCCCAAAGACAAGGCCCAAATATAGTACAGTATACTGTATACTGCATATACAGTACAGAGCTGTATACTGTATTATAAATAAATAATCATACAGTACTGTACAGTATGTATTATTGTGTGTTGAGGTTTTGAATTGCTGTTAACTTGAAATGTTTCACCATTGTATTGTACTGTATTTGTAAATAAAAGTTTTTTGTGGCGACTTCAGCAATAAAAGAACTGGTTAATTTATCTCACATAAAGTACGTGAATACGACCGCAATCACCATTGTAAATGGGTGCATAGGATGGAACGACAGGTGCTAAAGGGGTATACAGTAAATATGATATTTATCAGTGTTGATCAAAGAGAGTTGATCAGAAGGATTCCCCTTATAAAGTATACAGCACTCTATTGTCATTCATACAGTATAGTAAAGGGTAGACAAAAAATGGTCTTGCAGTATACTGTATTACTACAAATCTGTCAGGTTGACCAGAATCACTGCGGATATCGGAAAATAATACAATTTTATTAATTCTACATAGAATTAATAAAATTGTATTATTTTCCGATATCCGCAGTGATTCTGGTCAACCTGACAGATTTGTAGTAATATACTGCAAGACCATTTGTTATCTACCCTTTACTATACTGTACTGTATGAATGACAATAGAGTGCTGTACTGTACTGTATATAAGGGGAATCCTTCTGATCAACTCTCTTTGATCAACACTGATAAATAATTTATCTCACACTCAGTACTACAAACTGCTTTTTGCTTGCAGACTGCAAAGCCGCAAGACCAGCAACATTGTAAAAAAAGAGCAATGAGCGCGAAATTGGCGTGGGAACTTCTGTTCTAGGGCCCCTAGAAATAATATTCTTTATTTTATTTATAAACTCACATTTATAAACCCCGTCACCCACCCCCGCTACACACAATAAAGCGGGCACTTACAGTACAGTATATATTTATTTCTGTTCATGTATTTATTTATTTATTTAGATTTATTTATTAATTGTGGGGCTGCTGTGCGTGAATTTTTTTTATTGGGGGTGAGGGGGGTGTTTGGCCCTTGGTGTGAGTTTAGGACTTGCAGCAGCAGCACAATTAATAAATAAATCTAAATAAATAAATAAATAAATGAATATAAATAAATACATTTAAAATAATTTTTTATTGATAGTGTAGATGTGCAGAGGGTCTCCGGAGCTGAAGCGCACAGGTTTCAGGTCTGGGGACCCCCTGCCCCCCGAGATACAGCCCCCCCCCCTCCCATTTACATACTGTACTGTACACTGCACGACATCAATGCAGGGAGGGAGATTTACTGGTAACAGAAACATCTCTCTCCCTTCAGTGTAATCTGTTTAACAGAAACATTAGGGGGGAAGGGGCTTTAGGCCTTTATATCTCTCTCACTTCAGTGTAATCTGTTTAACAGAAACATTAGGGGGGAAGGGGCTTTAGGCCTTTATATCTCTCTCCCTTCAGTGTAATCTGTTTAACAGAAACATTAGGGGGGAAGGGGCTTTAGGCCTTTATATCTCTCTCCCTTCAGTGTAATCTGTTTAACAGAAACATTAGGGGGGAGGGGGCTTTAAACAATGCTGTGTATAATGTATAAGGTTTTTTACAATTAGATAGATGTAATCCTTGGCATTGTAAGGGTTAGCTTTGGTTTTAAATTGTGTTTTCTGGTTGGTACTTACAGTATATATTGATTTTTGTTTACTTGATTGGTTAAAATAGTTGACTTGTTTGGAAGTGTTTGTATTTACTGGTAGAGTAGCTTGCAATTATATTGTTAACATTCATTTGCAGAATGTATATGGTGCATAGATTTTATGCTATGCATCATTTATACAATGTAAATGCAATGTACTGTGTGGATTGGAATGTTATGTTTTATATTGTAAAATCAGTTAGCATTATTAAATGGATTATTATTATTATTGTCTGTATAGAGAAGCGTTATTTGTAGGACAGTATGATTTTGATAACCATTCTACATGTATTTGTATATTGGTTCATCATCTGTGTGTATATACTGTATATATATATATATATATATATATATATATATATATATATATATATATATATATATATATATATATATATACAGTATATATATATATATATATATATATATACTGTATATATATATATATATACTGTATATATATACACAGTATATACTGTATATGTATAGGGATTGTTATTATATATATACTGTATATATATCCAGTGTATATATATACTGTACAGTATATATTTATTTCTCTTCATGTATTTATTTATTTATTTAGATTTATTTATTAATTGTGGGGCTGCTGTGCGTGAATTTTTTTTATTGGGGGTGAGGGGGGTGTTTGGCCCTTGGTGTGAGTTTAGGACTTGCAGCAGCACAATAAATAAATAAATCTAAATAAATAAATAAATAAATGAATATAAATAAATACATTTAAAATACATTTTTATTGATAGTGTAGATGTGCAGAGGGTCTCCGGAGCTGAAGCGCACAGGTTTCAGGTCCCCTTTAGGGGGTGCCGGTATCCCTCTGCTCTGCTTGGTTTACAGGCCGCGATCACGTGATCGGGCCCTTTAAACCAAGCAGAGGGATACCGGCACCCCCTAAAGGGGCCTGTATCTCGGGGAGCAGGGGGTCCCCAGACCTAAAACCAACGCGATTCAGCTCCGGAGACCCCCTGCACATCTACACTATCAATAAAAATGTATTTCAAATGTATTTATTGTCATTTATTTATTTATTTATTTAGATTTATTTATTTATTTTTTGGCGGCTGCTGTGCTGTGTGTATTTTTTTATTGTGGGTAGCGGGAGGGTGGGTGAATGGGGTATTAGCCCCAACGATGGTTGTTTAGGGCTTGCGGGGGGGGGGGGTAGCGGGAGGGCTTAACCCCTTCATGACCGTAGCGGTATTAACTGCTACGGTCGTGAAGGGGTTAAGTGCACCCGCAACCCCCCCCCCCGCAAGTCCTAAACTCACACCAAGGGCCAAATACCCCCCCCTCACCCATCCCCACTACACACAATAAAGCGGGCACGGTGGGTTAACCCCTTCATTGCCTTAGCGGCTATCCGCTATGGTAATGACGCAGCATTTCTGTATTTTTAAGAATATTGAGCAGGAGCAGGGGGGGTCCCTGAGCATTAATTTCTGGCTCAGGGAACCCCCTGCTCACTGTACAATACTGTATTATTAAAATACAGAAATGATGCTTCTTTACCATAGCGCATAGCCGCTAAGGTAAAGAACGAGTGTTTATTTATACTGTATATTGTATGTGTTTTATTGATACTGTACATGTGCAGAGGGTCTCCAGAGCAGAAGCGCACAGGTTTCAGGTCTGGGGACCCCCTGCCCCCCGAGATACAGGCCCCTTTAGGGGGTGCCGGTATCCCTCTGCTCTGCTTGGTTTACAGGCCGCGATCACGTGATCGGGCCCTTTAAACCAAGCAGAGGGATACCGGCACCCCCTAAAGGGGCCTGTATCTCGGGGAGCAGGGGGTCCCCAGACCTAAAACCAACGCGATTCAGCTCCGGAGACCCCCTGCACATGTACACTATCAATAAAAATGTATTTCAAATAATTTTTAATGTGCCGATGTTTGCGCAGAGAGAGCAGCGGATCTCTCTCTGCTGCAAACACATCTCGCCCCCAGTATGTGCAGTAATTTACTGAACATGTACTGTAGAATAAATGCATAGTTTTATTTATTCGGGTTTATTACACAGTATACTGTTCGGCCGGAAAACATCAGCATACAGTACAGCACAATATTATCCATCGAAATCCCCCCATTAGCCGTTTTCTTTTCTGAGGAAAAACAAAATGAAAAGTTTTAATGTACAGTAATGGTCAGCCCCCTAAAGAAGTACCCAGCCAGCCCCACCAAAATAATACGGCAACAATACAGTACTCACCATACTATTTCCCATTCAGCTTGCGCCGGCGCCGGTCCACTGCCAGTACAGCTTTCTTCATCACCCACGTCGATAGTTTGCAGCGGGACTAGCCCACCTGTAGTCAGCAGGTGAGGCGGGAAATCGCTTAGGTACATGCAAGCTTCATCAAAACTGGCCGCGAAATCCGACTCTGTCTCAGGGTTGTCACTGACAGTGGGACCGTCATTGGAAGCCGGTGCTGGTGCTGGTGCATTGCTTGGCAGGGACTGTCGCTTCTTAGTTGGTTTTAACACGACCCTTCGCCTTTTGCCGCCTCCATGATCATAGATACGGGAAAAAGCCTGTGACACACACCAATACCCTCCAACAAATTGGGGCTCAATACGGTGAAAACAGGGGTCACTACATAACCTTTTCCTTATTGCACGCTTCCACAAATGAGGAGTTGGCGAAAATTTGTAAAAGTCATAGTTTTCGATAAAATACTGATAAATTTGAACAACTGTTGCCATCTTATCCTCTGTTGCATTAATAGCGGCCCATATCAAATAAGCATAACTTCTGTCAGGTTTTTGGAACACGGGCTGCTGCACTTGGACACTCATGGTGAGTTTCTGGAGAATAGTGTACTGTAACTGAAACAGGTCTTTGTCTTTATTTAATACAGTATGTAAAGCCTAAATTGATACATTTTTGCAACTCTTCCTTCAGTCTCAAAGCCAAGGCCAAGTTACTGTACAATGGCACACTGTGGTACAGTATCTTTTTTAAACGAAACAACTGCAAGCCCACACATTACTTATTCGTCGCTTTACAAGTCATGAGTTTATGCCATCTGGTGGACACGCGAAGCATTGCAGCCTAGTAAATCCTTCTCATTATCATTTAACAGATCAGGCCCCCGTCAGCCAGGCATGAACCGTTGCTGGGAAGGCAAACGCAACGAAGCATGCAAGAGGTGAGCAGCGGCGGATTCCAGGTATCTGCCAGGTACAAACTGGGCATTTGCTCGAATAAAGTGTGTCGGTGCAGTAGCTACAAGTTTTCTCTGTATTAGTTTCCTGCTGTCTATGATATTTCTATGCCTGATATTTCAAGTTTCATATTCAACTGCAGGTTTTCTTTGTCTATATGATATCCCTACGCCTGATGCCTAAAGATTCAGATGTAACTGCAGGTTCTCTCTGTCTGTATGATATTCCTACCCCTGATTTCTAAAGTTTCAGATATAACTACAGGTTTCTCTGTCTATGTTTTTTCCTTGCATTTATAATCTCTGTGACTGATGTTAAAGTCTCAAAGGGTCAGCTCTCCTATCTTGTGTCTCTCTGTGTCTAATATTCCTGTTGTTCATTCTAATGCGTCTGTTTTAAAACACAGTCTTGAGCAGTAAATGTGAACACAGTACCACTGATTCTTCAGAACTTCTCAAAGCAAGGAAGAAGAAGAAAAAGAAGGGAGGCATTACTGTGGAAGTTGCAGAAGGAATTAAGAATGAAAATTTAATCTCAGAGTCTGCATTTGATGAAAAAGATATGCTGCAGCTTAAGGCAACTCACAGACGTATCCCAAGAATAGTGGAAGAGAAGAAAGATGCTCCTACTCAGACGCTTCAAGCTGCACGAAAAGAGATTGATTGTCTTCATGGACGTTTAGATAAAGCGCAAGAAGCTAAGGCTGCACTACAGAGCGGTCTATCCTCAGCAATTACTAAGTGTGTTCTCCAGGAAAAAGAAAAGCACCAGTTGGAGAGTGACCTGGATGTCATGTCAGGTGAGCTGGAGAAGGCATATGCTGATGCTGCTGAGAATCGGCGCCACGCTTCTAAAAGTAACGAATTCCTGGAAATCTCTATGAAGGAAATTGACAGGCTTAATACAGAGCTTAAAGTCTCCCATGAGGATATTTGCTACTTCAAAAAAGAGATGGAAGTCGATCGGGAGGAGAGATGCTACTTGACAACAGAGATACGTTCTATGAGAGAAATCTTCGAAGGGCTAAATATCAGTTTTGAAACTGTAACCCAAGAGTGCAAGAATCTCTATGTCCAAGTCAGTGAAGGAGATAAGAAACTCCATGAATTAGGAGAGGAGAAGAAACAGTTGGCCCAGGAAAAGTTAGACGTGCAGACAGCACTGCAGAATGCAGAGAGAGTGCTGCAAGAAGAACGTGTCTCCCTGGAGTGGCGCACACAAGCAGAAAATATGCTGCAGAGTCAGCTGCGAGAACTGCGTACACATCTGCAGGACACCAAGGAGAATTGGGTGAATGCTGAAGAAAAGCAGCGAGTTCTGCAGGAAGAAAGTTTCCAGACTGCCTACAAAATAAGGATGCTGCAAGATTATTTGAGTACCCAGTGTGTCCCCAAAGAACAGCATGAGGAGCTGAAGGCCACACTGAGCATAACCAGAGTCTCGCTGGAGGAAGAGCTAAAGCTAGCAGCTGAACACACATCTCAGCAGCTCACAGCGCTGCAGGCGCAGATCGCTGAGCTCAAGACACAGCTTGCCAAAAAGGAGGAGAGAGAGAAGGTGTCCGTCTGTCAAGTGGCTGGCCTGACACAGCGCTATGAGGTCAAAATGGCCGATGCCTGCAAATTATTGGACCACACAGCCCGTGATAAGGTCCGGCTGCAGCTGGAGCTGGACAATGCCCGGGAGGAGTACCGGCAGCTGCAGATCAGAAATGAAGAAGATGAAACATATTTAAGCTTTACTCTGAGTCAGCTGGGAGATATGGAGTTGCGACTCAACTCCAAAGAAGCCGAACTGACAACTGCATTGAGTGTGAAAAGAAGTGCAGAAGGACAGCTTCAAGAGCTGAAAAATCAAATAGCTGGTCTTAATGAGAATTTAGGTGATACCACGAAACGGCAGTCACAAAAGGAGACCATGGAGCGTCAATGCTATGTTCCCACTTACACATGTGAAAAGTCTTCACCCGTCCTTGATGCCCACATTCCTGATGTCCATGCCTCTGCAATGGAGTTGAACGTATCCATTGGGAAGTTCCAGATTCCAAAACTAAAAGAGATATATTGGTCACAAAAAGAGACCACGGAAAGTGAATATGTCCCCTCTGCCGCATGTGAAGAGCCTGATGTATCTGTTCCCGATGCCCCTGCTATGACGTTAGACGGATCCCTGGTGAAGTTCCTTGCTATGCCTAATATTCTTGATGCTGATGCCAACGCTCTTGCGATGAGGATAAATGCACCTCTCACAGATTTCCCATCAGCACTTGACGTACACATTAAGTTGGCCTTCCATCAAGATTTCCCTGAAGAGCCTGGAGGGTTGTCCGGAGTTGTTGCTGATCCCTATGTTCCTGCAAAACATGGAGTGTTGTCCGAAGGCCATCGTGAGTCGGCCTTCCATCAGGGACACCTTGCTAAACCTGGAGGGTTGTCAGGAGGATCTACTGGCTCCTCTGCTCCTGCTGTGAAGACAAGCGCACGTTCTTCCGTTTATCTACGAATATCTGATGCGTCCTCTGCTGAGCCTGTGACCTACTCTGCAAAGTCAAGCTTACTGCTCACAGATTCTCTGGCATTTGGGTTGATGCATCCTGACATTCAACTGTTCCGAGAGAGAATTGAATTCCTCTGTCGGCTTTCTGATGGACATTTTCAGTCTGTACCTGTGGAGTACTCTCTGCCCGCTGACAAACCACCAGAGGTGGGTCACCTTGAGTCCACTTTTCATCAAGGCCTCAGGGAAGAGCCTTGAGGATCGTCCGGAGAGCGCTCTTGAGAGGGGGGAGTAATGTCAGGATCGCCTAGCCATAGCTTCCTTGTCCACTTGGTGTGCTGCCTTCTGTTGGCTCTGGGTTCCTCTGTCTGTCTGTCTTCTTGTTGCTTCTGTCTCTGTCCTTTATAGCTGGCTTCCAGTCTGTTGTTTTTGCCTTTGCTTGAAGTCAGATTCCTGATGCACATGCTTCTGATATCCTGATCTGTTCCTGTACCTGTACCTGTATTATAGAAGTCTGTTCACAGTAAAAGCCCTTGCTGGTAATCTGGCTTGTCCCTGTTTGTTCCTGTTCTCAGTCCCTGCCCCCAGACCTGTCCTTGCTCCCCTGTCCTGTTCCAGTCTCCTCGTTGCTGACCTCTGCTTGTTACCTGACTTCGCTACCTGCCGCCTGCCTCGGACCTCTGCTTGTTACCCGACGTCGCTACCTGCCGTCTGCCTCGGACCTCTGCTTGTTTCCTGACTGTGCTGTCTGCCGCCTGCCTCGGACGCTCTGATTGTGACCCCTACTACGCTTCCTGCTGTTCCGGCCACCGAGATCCTACCCGCCACAGGAGTCTCCCGTGACAGTGAGAGTGCCTGCATGTGCTGTGTGAGAGTGCCTGCATGTGCTGTACTGTGAGAGGAACAGAGATGCCACGCTCCCCCTGCATCTCTGAAAGGTGAGTTGGCAGGGTGCCAAAAATTTCGGCCATTACTAAATGAATAATGCCCGGAATTCTAACCAATCAGAGGGCAGGGATTTCAGTAATGCCCGGAATTTTACTGCTTTAGCCTATAATTAGCACACAGAAAAGACATGAAGTTCATTTATCGGTGCAACAGAGACAGTTCGCAGGAATATAGTTCTCTTTATGTCCCCTTGTGTCTGGGCCATAAATCTTGATCCTGGGAGTACAACAATGAACTTCATGTGCTGGCTCAAATGCACTGAGCATAGATAGTAATCTTTATATTTTTGATAGCCAATAACTCATCATGTAGTAGCCACCTTCATCCTTGGCTTAAATCATAAAGTGAGATTTATGGAGTACTGGGGAGGCACAAGAACCAGAAGGTGAAAGTGCCCCCTTTTCACCACCACACTTAGATAAGGCTACTTAGAGCATACAGGCTAGATATTCTATCTAGTAGAGGGAAACTCCACAGGTAACTCACAGTTGGTGTAGATGGAGGCTCAATAAGCAGGCATCCAAAGTAGATGTAGACAAAAGCTCATTGATGCGTGCATCCAGCTTGATTGAAGATAACAGCAAGAGATAACCTCAAAGGAGGAATAAGCGGAGCCCTGCAAGCGGGGTAAAAAGCAAAAGGAAACGGCACACCCATAATAAAAAATCTAATTTATTGAGTGACTGCGTGAGACATCCCAAAAATAGAAGAAACTAACCCACTCTGACGCGTTTCGGACAAAAGCCCTTGACAAAGGACTATTTTTGGGATGTCTCACGCAGTCGCTCAATAAATTGGATTTTTTATTATGGGTGTGCCGTTTCCTTTTGCGCTTTACCCCGCTTGCAGGGCTCCGCTTACTCCTCCTTTGAGGTTATCTCTTGCTGTTAGCCTATAATTACAATTACAACACCAATTGAGATCCAGCAAAACAAAAACAGATTAAAAAAAAATAAAAATTATATATATATATATATATATATATATATATTAAAGCTAACACACGAGTGACAGTGACCACCCTTAAAACCTATGTAGCCCTTGGACCCCCACCCTAAGTGATATTGGGGGGGGGGGGGTCTGCTTCTTATCTGGCTACTTTCTAGGTGTTATGCTGTATACCTGTTGGCAAACAGGAGGGCTGAGTGCTCCGTGATGGTGTGGGAGAACCAGGACAGGGGTGCAGATATTCCTGGATATATCTTGGTGCAGCACCTCCAGACAATATGGATACCTCGTGATGAGCAGGGGATGGCCCATGATGACAACTCTCCTTTGTTCTTCTTTCAGCAGCAAGACAGTGACTCACACGTTCTGATACAACTGGCTCTTTATTGCATGCAGATACACAGCACAAGGTATCCTTTTTCTCTCCTGTCTTCCCATAACTGTCAGTACCCTGACTCGGGCATTAAGCCTCGGTCAGGCCTGCTAAACTTTCCTCCCATCTCCTGGTGGGATGGAGGATGATGCCCTCACTCACAGGTGGAGGAGAAAGATGATAACCAGGAACTCAACTCACTCCCAATTTAGGAGTGCCCCAATATTTATAGCCTGAGATTGATGGCTGTAACCCTGCGCCTTAACAGAGCAGGTTGAATAGTGATTGGTTTATCTAAAAGTGAGTAATCAGTATCCTTCTCTCAGGCTTGCACTCTCTGGTAGTTGCTAGGCCTGTGCTTGGATACCTGAAATGTATCCAAGTCTGTAACACAAACACAGAGCCTAAAGAAGGAATTAACCCCTCCACTGCCTGCACCTAACAGGACTTACACTATAAAGGTCCATGCAAAGAAGTAGCGGCCAGGAGGCTATGCTATACCTAAAAAAAATCCACATTTCTGCAAGAACTTTGAACTTTTTGATGTGCAGAAATATATACAAATAACTGATGACTCTAGGAATTTACACTCCAATGTAGATTATCGCACCTCAATCCAGCTTTAATTGCCATAGTTAACCCTGCATTGGGTGTATCACCACATCCCATCCTTGATGAATCCGCCCCTTAATGTCCCAAAAGTTTATGTTTATAGCTACAAGGTGGTTACTATTAAAGAATACCTTCCAGGGGAAGTTGTCAAAGTTTTCCCACTGTGGATCACTTCAATGTGGTGTTCCTAAATGTAATTGGAAATTCACATTTTTCTATAATCTACACCTTTTGGTGCCAGAAAGGAAAGCAAGCAATCTGCATCTCTGGCAGCAAAGCGCTTAAATGTGATGCAAAATGTGTCATCAACAATTATTATTACCGTTTATTTGTAAAGCACCAACATATTCCGCAGCACGGTACAGCAGAGGTACAGAGTTATGTATATTATATAAATCAATGACATACCAAGTAAGGACAAACAAGCACAAACCGATACAAAAGATAATGAGGGCCCTGCACTTGAGAGCTTCCAATCTAGAAGATTGTCCTTAACAATACACAATAATCACATCATAATCTGATTCCCTTTTTATTCTGAGGCAGCCACTTTTAGGTGACAGTCACTTTAGTAGAGAAAGATTACAATATATATGTTGAAAGTACTAGAAAAGTGTCCAGAATGCAGATAAGAGCTTCCTGAAATAAATGTTAAAGTGTTTTGGGTACAACCATCAAAATTCATGTGGGTCAACCGGTTATCCAGAATCAGTCCCTTATAGACTAACTGTATATAAAAGATTTTAAAAAGAAACAATTCCAGTTGTACTTCACGGTGACGTCACCGCAGATGGCTGACAAGGGGAGAGCTCCTGACACCCTCCTAAGAAATCTATTAGAAAGAGCAATTTCCAAGGCAAGAAAACACCCAAAATAAAATTACAATACCGCACTCGAGGCTGAGGACATGGCAGGGAAATAAAAAAAAGCCCAAAACCCAGTCACAAAGTTTTTTACTCCCGCGCTACGGCACACAGAGCAGAGCTCCGAGATCCAAGATGGCGACGAGGAGCCCGAGCACGCTGCGGTGAACGCACTACAGGGGCAATTTGATCCCGAACATCAGGGACTGAATAAGGATTTCTTTGAGTCCCTCTTCTTCAAGATGAGAAGGGGGTTCCAGGAGGACCTAGAGACGGCCCTTGAAGGGATAAGATCAGACCTGGGATCCCTCTCTAAAAAGGACAGATGACTTAGAGGCCAAAATGGACGGGGGCCCTCACTGCCCAAACAAATACACAGGACGAGATGGCCAGATTTGGATATGTCATAAATGATCTAAAAAGCGCCCTGGAGGATCTAGAAAACAGAGAGAGGAGACTGTGGACGGACGTTCACAGAGGTACGCAATTAGGAGGCTTTATAACGTGAAATTATAATAGGCTTTATTGTGCCTGTTCCTTTTCATCAGGAAAATTATCCAAACACAGGGGGGGAACAAAGCTTCCATTCACTTGGGAGTAATTCTAGTGAAAACACTATGCAACCAATTCACATCTCCCTAGTCAAGCATTTCTCCCCAGCCCCAAACATAGCATGAAAATAAGCAGATACAGTATAAGCAGTCTCTTAATAATGAAAGTCTTATCTGTTTATCAGCTGTAGAGTAAGCTTCTCTGCTCTCCTGGAACCGCACTGAGCGTGCACAGAAAATCAGCATCCAGGTTTAGAAGTCTTATTTGGGCCTTGTGTCTTGAAAGCAGCTCTGCTAACTTTGGCAGAGCTCAAAACAAGTGTGTCTCCAAGTTCAGCTCAGGTGTCAGCTAAAGAGTTCTCACTTCCTGTTTGAACAGACAGGCTTTTGTAAGCCATCTCAATCAGGCAGGTGGTGTTTAGTAATTAACTACCAGAAGTTAACCACCACACTGCTAGATTAAAGGCACATTACTGAACAGGGATAAGTCCCCTGTTACATACCTCCCCTGTTTGTGGGAAGCTCGGGCTTACCACGGCCAAAGCCCATCCTTCCACTCTCATTCGATATCTTTCTGTGACTTGAATGAGAGTGGATGGAGGAAGAGAACCTTCTGTCCCGCTGGGATTGGAGCCCTTTCTCCAGTTTATTTTTGTCTCCTCCCGAAGGTGCTTGAGATCAGCACTCCTCAGTCGCTCGAGGAGGACTTTTTCCACGTAAAGTCTTCTTATTGCTTGCGCGGTCTTGAGATCTCTGTTGCGTCGGGCACTCCTCTTTTTGTAGACAAAGTGTATGGCAACAGTTGTAGAGCAGTTAGGACTAGCCCTTAGAGTTTTCTGCTCTTGAAGCGGTCTTTCTGCAGCTTCTCCACACCACGGAGTCACCAGTTCAGCTTCTTCAGCTAAGGATTCTGCACTCCTACCTCTGTTTGTTGCCTGTTGGGCAGCTGTAGGTTTGGCTAGTGCTTTCTTTGGTGGCTCAAACTTCGTATTTTTGTTTTGAAGTTGCGTGGAGTCCCCAACTCTCACTGTACCCTTGTCCTCACGGGCATTAGTTACTGTGGGATACTGGTGCTTGGGCAGTGCCAATACCTTTTTCCGTATTGGAGGAATCTGTATCAGAGTCTCCTTCATATTCTGGAGCTCTGTAATTTTTGTCGTCAAGGTTGCCGCTGCATCTGTTTTCTCCTTGGTGTACTGACTCAAGGGAATGGAACAGTCTCTCTGTCTCTCCAGCTCTTGCTCCAGTTTCTGAGCCTTCTCACGCTCCCTCTCATACAGAGTCACCTGGTATCGAAGCTCCGCCTCCAATGATGCTCTGAAGACCTGCAGCATGGCCTTTAGCTCCTCATACTGCTCTGTGGGGATGTACTGGGTATTCAGACGTTCCTGCAGCGCTTGTACCTCTTTAGCAGCCTGCAGCTTTTCTTCCTGCAGCGTTTGCTGCTTCTCCTCAGCATACTGGAGGTGTGTACGCAGACCTTGCAGTTGGTTCTGCAGTCGGTGCTCTGCTTCAAACATTTCCTCTTTCAAAAGTTTATTTATTTCTTTAAGAGCCTGAAGCTCTTCATTCTTTCCCTTGACGTATTCTGTCAACTCAGAATTTTCTTTTTTTAATCTTAAATTTTCTTTTTTCAGTCTCTGTACTATTCAGGGCTTCCTTGCAGTCCACCTTCCATTTTTGCACATCTGCTTGGAGGCGGGCTGTCTCCTGGCGTGAGACTTCCATCTCCAGGTTTAAGTTCTGAAGCTCCTTCTGAGAGACTTTGAGATCTAAGTTAAGATGTAGGATAGTTTTCCTTGAAATGTCCAGCTCCTCAGTGAGACTGTGTAGTTCCTTTCTGGAAACTTCCAGGTCTGTGCGGCAGCTGTTGGTCTCATGATGTGAGGCATCCAGTGCTCTGTGGAGTGTCTGAACCTCTTTCTGAGCTACGTCCACTTCTATCCGGCCACTGTTGACCTCCTGTCGTGAGGCATTCAACTCTATGCGCAGTGTGAACCTCTTGCTGGAAGACTGTCATCTGCTTCAGTGCCTCCTCATACTTCCGCTTTAGCGTAGCCACCATTTTGTCAGATTGGCTCTGCTTTACATCCATGGCGGAAATAGTAGCCTTTGCAGTATCTAGCTCAGTCTTGAGATCCTCCAATTCAGTCTTGGCCGCAGAGTAAATTGCGAACACAGTCTTCTGTAGCTCAGCATTATTATTTTTTTCCCTTTCCAATTCTTCACAGAGCAGATCACAGTCATGCCTGGCAATTTTCAGGGCGTCTTCAGGGCTAGTCAAGGGATCGTCACTCACTGGTTCCGGCTCCACTTCCCTGGGATGACTGGTTGAGGGTTCCTCACTGTTGGCACCGGACAGACACTTTTTTGGGGTACACGACTTCTGACTTGGGCCCTCTGGATATTCAGTTATACGTGGGACGAATTCTCCATTTTCTCTAGCCTGCAGGGCATCTCGGTCCCCCTTTTTCTCCACAGGATCTGCGGACGTTTCTGTTACTTCCACAGTAAGTGAAGAACCGCTTTTCTTTTTCTTCCTTTTTGATTTGGATGACACCGTCCCTTCAGGGATACTGGGGTCTCCATCTTCATTTGAAGTTTTAGCAGCGTCACTGGATCCACCCGGCTTTTCTGTGCATGCCGAGTTCAGGCACCCCCACCATTCTTGGGGTGTTTTGTGGGTGTGACTCGGTTCGGGTTCCCCGTAAGAGATGTCTTCCTCTTTATTAGACTGGAAGGGCCACTCTTCAGTGGAGTAGGGTTCATTACAGGAACGCTGCATCTTGTCCTCCATTTTTAGGCTATCAGGTGTCATTTTCTTCCTGACCTCAGGAGGCGCTATTGCAGCTATTGCCACTGTATTTGCTAGAACCCCCAATTGTGATAGTCCTACAGATGGGCATATTTTGCTTGTAGAGGTCATGGCTCTCACAGGCATCTCTGTAGATTTTTCTTTCTTGGGTAATTTTTTTTTTTTTTTTCAATATCAGCAGTACTGTGCATGCATTTTCTCTTATCAGGTATACAAGATTGTGCAGTTGCTAGGTAAAAATGTCTATTTGCTATACACCATTTATTTGCTAGGTGAAATCCCTCCGCTTCAGCAACAGAATTTGGTTTTCTGCCTGAGTTCAGTAATTTTCAGTCTCATCTTTGGGTATTATGGCATTCACACTTCACACTTTGGGTGTCTGTTTTGCTCCCAAGATAATAGGCATACTTTTTTACTTGCAGAAAAAAAAAACATTCTTTGCAGTGGACTCAACACTCAGCAATTGGCTTTGAATTTTTTTTTTCTTTATAGGGCAATTTTACACTCAGCATTTGTTTGCTAAAAATACCCCTGCTTTAGCACAGTCTTTGTATCAATTTTCACACTTTTCTGCATATACTCCATTCACAGCTGGTAGCCCTATGCGGTGTGGCAACCTTTATTTGCAAAATCAGTACCACTCGTGGGTCACCATCTGTTTTCACTGCTTCAGCGAAACTTTTGAAAACAAGAAAAACCTATCCCTTTTTAAGGGCTGACTCACTTCTTGAACCCTGACTATGGCTAGAAGGCAAAATCCCTATTTCAATGACCGTATTACACTTTGTGATAGGTAATTAAAGGTTTACCTGCTTCAGCAGTCTCTTGGGATTGGGGAAAAGAGTCCATCTGTGGTTTTGTAAGTTTCAGTGCAGTGTAAGTTTCAGTGGTGTGTGTCCCTTTAAATCTGATCTCTGCTGCATGAGGGTTTTTTTTTTTCCCCAAGTTGTTTAGACTGTTTGTAGGCAAAAAAAACATAACAAAAAATTTCACATAAAAACTCCGGTCCTTTTTAACTACAAGGACACCTCTTATCCCACTTCTGACACCATATGTGGACGGACGTTCACAGAGGTACGCAATTAGGAGGCTTTATAACGTGAAATTATAATAGGCTTTATTGTGCCTGTTTCTTTTCATCAGGAAAATTATCCAAACACAGGGGGGGAACAAAGTTTCCATTCACTTGGGAGTAATTCTAGTGAAAACACTATGCAACCAATTCACATCTCCCTAGTCAAGCATTTCTCCCCAGCCCCAAACATAGCATGAAAATAAGCAGATACAGTATAAGCAGTCTCTTAATAATGAAAGTCTTATCTGTTTATCAGCTGTAGTATTAGCTGTGGAACAAAATCTTAGGCATATGCTCTGCTTCCCTAATGAAACTACTAGTTGAATCAGACAACAACACACTAGTAGTTGTTAATGCAGAACTAGCAGGACTGCGTAGTGATGCGGAGAAGTGGCGGGGCAACCCTGAATTCATCAGCCTAGAGAATAAATTAGAAGAAACTATAACTAGGTTTACGCGCGAGCTGAAAGAAAGAAAGCAGCGCAAGTATATTCGTGACACTAAAGATTTTAAGGAGGGGAATATCTACAAACAGAAAAAGGAGAATAAAAAAGTCCGCTTCCGCCACCCAGAGTCATCCACCGATTGGGATACTTCCAACGAGGAGAGTGACGGTGGGGGAAGACGAGACCAGGGTATAGTTGACACTCCCAAGGTGGGACCCCCGTTACCCACCACCCCCCGACCGAGGAAGACCAGAAGAGGCAAGATGGGGTGGATTACGCGACAGAGACACCTGGGGGTACAGGGGGGGACAAAAGCGACGATTTCGTCGCCGATGATAGTTAATGCCACCAATGACTTTAGCCAGGTGGTGATCCTGTCTGATATAGCTCTCAGTGAGGGCCAAATGTCTGTCCTGCAAAAGGGACTCTCATTCTCCCCCACTGAGGACTTCTCCAGATTTGACTGGATCAAAGATACATACTTATTCGGCCGTAAATTACTACTGCACAAATTCTTTAAGAGACGGGCACAGCAACAAAGCAGCGGGTCAGGAAGACTTTGACGACCAATATTTAGAGGCCATTAACACTTTAGCAGCATTAGAGGAGGAATCCCTTAGACCTGTGCGGGAAGGTCCCTTCACTACAATGAGACCCAAATCTAAATTTACTCCGGGATTAGAGACATGCCATAATGTTGCTACCTTTATTGGCCTAGTTACGTCAGATATTGAACATCTCCAACCGAGGCCCTCCCTCACTAATCTCAATAATCAGGAGAGATCATCTCTGCGGGAACTAAAACAGAACACCGCAATCACGATTAAACCCTCAGATAAAGGGGGGAACATCGTGGTACTAAACACCACTGATTATGTGAAAGAGAATTTGCGCCTACTATCCGACCGCGATTGTTATGCTATCTTGAAATCAGACCCCACCAACAACTATCTGAGTGACCTGAAGCTTATTTTAGACTCAGGTATTCACACTAAGTCACTATCCAAACCAGAAAGTATGGCGCTCCTTAATAAGTACCCAAGGATGGCCACTTTCTATTCCCTCCCTAAGATACATAAAAACTTAACAGCACCACCCGGACGCCCCATTGTCTCAGGTATCTCAAACCTCACTGAGCAATGTAGTGTCTATGTCGATAGGGTACTTCGTCCATTTGTGGTTACATTGCCCTCATACCTAAGGGACACCAAGGACGCCCTTAATAAACTAAAGGGGGTCACAATCAAGGAAGACACGTTTCTTGTCAGCCTGGATGTCGAATCTCTGTACACTTCAATTATACATGAGAGGGGCATCCAGGTTGTAGAATACTACCTGGGCAAAAGGACAATTGAATTCAGTGACCACAACACACTAGTCCTTGACCTTCTAAGGTTTATTTTGACACATAACGTGTTTACCTTTGATGGCAAACTATATCATCAACTTCGTGGGACCGCCATGGGGACCACCTGCGCCCCCACCTATGCCAATCTCTATCTGGGCTGGTGGGAGGCGGAGGTGGTTTTCCAGGAACGCTATCGTCGGTATACCTCACACATACTGCTGTGGATTAGGTATATCGACGATATTTTTGTCCAAAGGCAGGGCACTAGAACGCACCTTGACGCGTTCATTGGCGAACTGAACACCAATCCCCTGAACCTCAGATTAACATCGGAAGTTGACGGGGCGAGCCTTACATTCCTTGACCTCTTGATCTCTAAAACCACCCATGGGACACTGACCACGTCCCTCCATAGGAAGTCCACGGCTACAAACAGCCTCCTCAGAGCAGATAGCCATCATCCCAAACATCTGCTAAGGGGGATACCTACTGGCCAGTTCTTACGCCTGAGGAGGAACTGTTCCTCTAACGAGGACTTTGAAACTCAGTCATCAGCCATGAAACAAAGATTCATGGAAAGGGGATACAGCAATAGGGTCATTAAGAGAGCGTATCAACGAGCTAGGCATACAGACAGGAATACATTGCTGGATGACAAAGCCACATTACCTATTGAAAAACAAGTGATACGTTTCATTGGTACGTTCAATAACCAATGGCCAGAAATCACTAACATTATGAACACACACTGGCATGTATTACGCGCGGATGTGGATCTGAGAGAGGTCCTGAACGAGAGGGCGACCATTGTTAGCAGGAGAGCCAGTAGTCTACGTGATCTGTTGGTACATAGCCACTATCAGAGACCATCAACAGGGACGTGGCTTGCCAACAGATCAAATGGCTTCTTTAAATGTCACAAATGCACTGCATGCACCTCTTGTTCCTCTACAAAGACTTTTAATAACTGGAATGACACACGTAGTTTCAACATCCGTCAGTTTATTAATTGTAGAACTGTAGGCGTGGTCTATCAGATCGTCTGTGTCTGTAAGAAAAAATATATTGGAAAAACAAAAAGACAGTTGAGACACAGAGTGCTTGAGCATCTAGGGGACATCCGTAATCATCGGGATACCCCTGTTGCTAACCACGTCCACAATCAACACCAAGGACTATCCTCAGTTATTCAATTTGTGGGTATTGAGGCCGTATTCAATCACAGCAGAGGAGGGGACTGGGACAACGAGATCCTACGACGGGAATCTCGTTGGATTTACACTCTGGGCACTTTAGTCCCTAGGGGACTAAACGAGGAATTTTTCTTTTCCCCGTTCATCTGATGCCCCTGCGACTTGCCAACCCTGCCCTATCCCACACACACCTATGAGTGTGTTAAACATCATCCAGCGATGTATCCTGTCTAACCCCATCTATGTTTTTGCCCTCTGAGGTGGGCGGTATTTTTGTACGCACCTTGACCACTTGCTTCCCCTTTGCTAATTTTTACCCTCCGCATGATACCCATGTTCTCCAATTTAAACCATCAGCGGGCAGAACTTTTTCTGCTACTGCAGTTGGGGGTGGGCTACCTACCTCCTTTTCTTCCTTCTCCTTTACCCCATACCACATACCCCAAGCCATCACAAACGTGTCATAATTAGGGGTACTGGACCCCCTATAACACTCTACTGTGGCAAGCGTGTAGCTACTGTATCTATGTGGCATAGCCACTTTAAGGAGAACCACCTACCTCCTTTCCTTCCTTTTTCTATTTTACCCCGTGTCCTAAACTGTCACAATGTGTCATAGTTAGGGGTACTGGACCCCCTATTACACTCTTTTGGGGCAAGGATATAGCTACTGTATTTATGTGATACTGCCACTTTAAGGAGAACCACTAGGTTAACATGACACAACTATATTGGGGCTTCTATGTATCTGCATCCGCAGCATCCATATGGCACACACGACACTCTAATACCTTGGGGTGCATATGGACGATGACACTGCTCTATGGCTAACTACTAGGGTTAATAATACCCCCAGATATGTGCAGGTCATGATATGATTCACTAATTAGAGCCGGCTGCGAAGCAGATAGTGCAGCAGTTCAGGCAAGCAAGCGACGAAGGGGAGACACGCCCCCAACGGTCGCTGTGGCAACCACTAGCTACTTAAAGTGCACTCTGAGAGCGTGCACGTACCTTTGAGAAAGCGCGATCCCGCGCGAAACGTGCGTCAGGTGACTACGAGCGTGGTGACGTCACCGCACCCAAGATGGCGCCTCCGCGGCTGTAGCTGCCGCCTCGAGACCAAAACACCCCTCCCCTGGTATCCTGCTGCCGTTCCCTTCTACCAACGATGGTGCAACGGCTTTTGAATGCACCAAGGAGCTAAGTAGAACCTTTATTAGGACTTAATATACTTTTTTGTCCTGATATTCTATTGTGCATTGCTATGTTTGCTATGTTTTCATTCTATCATAGCTACCATTCAGGTTACCAGCACAATATGTGCACGAAAGAGAGGGGGGTATAACCAGGGGTACTGTTCACTGACCATTATCATCCCAAGCTATGTATATACTATATTTACCCACTTAGAGGGAGACTTAATATGATTTATGAGTCAGTTTGTTCTTTACCCCGTGTACTTATCAGCCACTTATAACTATTAGGTCTGACTAGTGTTAATTACCGGACTCCAGAGAGGCTATTTGTGATTTTGACCTCTGCACTTAACATCTATTAGTATATAGAGGCTATAACTGGATACGGTCCTTGAACCGTGCCTCAGGGCGTCTTCGGTAGCACACTTTGTGCTTGCCCTTTGCAGAGCTCACACACTATCCAGCTACGCATCTCACTACTACATGTACATGGTGGTTGAGTTTTCATTTTATGATGATCATCTTTGTTGCGTTGTTATTGTTTTCACCATGTTTCGTTTATTTGTTGTACACACCGCTTTAGTGGACTAGGGACATCACCCAGATATATACCATCTGTCCATTCGGCGTAAGATAATTACCCCTCCAGACTTAGCTTCAATGACCTATATCATTTTAGGTTCATTGAATTATTGACAAAAGGATCCCCATATGGTTTACGGGCCTCCAAATCTAGTATTACAATAATGGGGATTATCTGAGCGACACAGTCCCACATTAAGGTGTTGTTATATCTATATCTCCTCACGAGCGAGGACGATTCTGTTGGTTTGCCTACTAGGGGCTGGCCTTGGATTATTTATACCATGCCCCTCTATACAATCCTTTTTTAACCTTCTCTTGTGATTAAAAGGTTTTTAAATACACTCATTACTATCAACCACTGGCTTATCCGAGTGCATTCAAGGAGGAACCTTTTCTCCTTTCTGCTTTAGTTATCAGCTGTAGAGTAAGCTTCTCTGCTCTCCTGGAACCGCACTGAGCGTGCACAGAAAATCAGCATCCAGGTTTAGAAGTCTTATTTGGGCCTTGTGTCTTGAAAGCAGCTCTGCTAACTTTGGCAGAGCTCAAAACAAGTGTGTCTCCAAGTTCAGCTCAGGTATCAGCTAAAGAGTTCTCACTTCCTGTTTGAACAGACAGGCTTTTGTAAGCCATCTCAATCAGGCAGGTGGTGTTTAGTAATTAACTACCAGAAGTTAACCACCACACTGCTAGATTAAAGGCACATTACTGAACAGGGATAAGTCCCCTGTTACAGAGACAAAATATACGCCTCAGAAATATCCCTGAAGCTGTCTCCCACGACTCTCTCCAGACTTACCTCCGAAAAGCATTCCTGCAGCTGGTCCCGGATCTGACAGAACATGATCTTCAAGGGATGTTATCGTGAAAGTGCACGCCTACTCCACAAAAGAAAAAAATAAGTCTGCCGCCAGAGGAGTGAGTGACATCCGCGTAGAAGATAGCAAAATACAAATCTTCAGCGACCTCTCCAGGACCACCGTCACTATAAGGAGAGAAATGAAACCCCTTACAACCTTTCTAAGAGACCGAGGAGTCAAATATAGGTGTGACTTCCCCTTCAAATTGGTTGTGCTCTGAAACGGCCGCCACTTCACTATCTCGGACCCTGAGGATTCCCAAGAATTCCTGAAAGCCCTTGGATTACCCCGCGAGAGGACGACCGACCCCCCCCAAGCCACAACAAGACCGGACCCTTCAGATACTCCAGGGCGTCTGAGCGCACAGCTAATCAGAAGCCTCACTGAATGTCCACAGTGTCCCCTCCAGAGCTACGGTCGAAGCCCGCGTCACCTCGCGCCTAAATGACTTCCCTGCCTCCCCTAACAACCTGCCGCCCTTGACGCCCAGCAAACTTTCAATTTCCCAGTTCTGTCTGATCCACAAACCAAACGCAAGGAACCGGTCTCACGAGCAATAACCCCTTCCTTCCCCCCCCACACACCCACGACCCCGTAAGAAAGTTGATACTTTGATTCAGACCCCTCTCGTCCCCCATTCCCCATTTCCCACCCGGGCTGCCCCCCCCCCCCGCCAACCAACCACTCCACAGCTCCCCTCTCACCATCACTCTCCCGCGAAGACCCTCCAAATACAGCTCTCCTCGGAGGAGCTTCTGCTCCGACCGCAGCCGTTCCTGTAGCGGCCCCTTATTGGGACACATCAGCTCACGCTCCGCCACCGGGTTGCGGGAGGGGGGGGTGCAAATTGGATTACTGGACGCTGCAAGAGGGAGAGGGCCGAGGTGGGGCTCCGCCACCCCAGACCCACACGGGAGTCCCCTCCTACCCTAGGCTCCCCCCAATAACATGGACTGTTCAGCTACGATCTCAACATAAAGAACCCCAGAGGGCAGGTTGTATATTCCTAGCTCCTGCATTTTCATTTTTCTCTACCATGATCTGTGTACCATCCTACCCCCCCGTCCCCTTCCCTGCCCGATCCCCCTCCCCTACCCTCTCCCCCTCATCACGTCCCCCCCCTGTCCCCCACCCCATCCCCTCCCCCCCTTCCTTCTCCCCACTCCCCCTCTCCCACAAACTGTGCTTCCCCACTCCCCCCAGGAATCCCCAGCACCAAAAGATGTGAAGGAATACTTTGTCCTCATTGTACATTGCAACAAATGTTATTTATGTATGGCCTAAAATAAGACACACATCTCATTGCGCCCATGGCCGCCGGCACTAAAAAATGCAAAGAACTATCTCACGCTCAATGTAAATATCTGCAAATGTTCTATATTTGTTCTGAGTTGACATATCCAGTCCCTAGTTCCCCCCCCATCCCTCTCCCCCCCCAGCATGTCCCCCACCTGCCCCATCCCCCCTCCCCTCTCTCCACTTCCCTTCTCCCCTCCCCCCTCTCCTACCCTCCGTCCACAAAACGTGGTTCTCCACTCCCCCCAGGAATCCCCAGTACTAAAAGATGTAAAGGAATATTTTGTCCTCATTGTACACTCCTGCAAATGATATATATGTATGGTCTAAAAATGATACATGTCTCATTGCTCCCACGACCTCCAGCACTAAAAAATTATCAATGTAAATATCTGCAAATGTTCCATATCTGTTCAGAGTTGATATATCTAGCCCCTTGACCCTTTCCTCTCCCACACCTTTCCCCCGCCCCCCCTCTTCCCACCCCCCCCCCCGCCCTCCACCTAAACAAGGTACTTTGCGCTTCTGAAACGTCTTGCGATAGTGTAACAGGTCTGGTTGTAAAGAACAATCATCGGTCGAAACTACCAACGAGACCTCCCTCTCCTGCCTCCCCCCCCCTCTCTGATCTCTTCAAATTGCGGTTCCCCACTCCCACCAAGAACCCCCAACACCAGAAGAGTCTAAGAAATATCTCGCTTTCAATGTACACTCCTGCGAAGGTTGTATATGTATATATGGTCTGAGACGGTATATATGTTGTATTGCTCCCACTATCCCAAGCACTATGAGATGCAAAGAAATGCCTCTCGTTCAATGCCCACTTCTGCTAGAGTGCGACATCAGTTCTAAGATGATATATAAGGTGCCTTTCCCCCCCTTCTTTTCCTCCTCCCCCCTTCTTTTCCCCCTCCCCCCCCTTCTTTTCCCCCTCCCCCCCCTTCTTTTCCCCCTCCCCCCCTTCTTTTCCCCCTCCCCCCCCCTTCTTTTCCCCCTCCCCCTAAACAAGATACTTCGAGCTCTGGATGTTGCTCTGCGCTCAAGAGCCCCCAAAAGCACCAATCTCAACCAATGTAAATAGAAGTTTTAAGTGCTATTTTTATGTTGTAAGGATATGATGGAACTGTACCCAAACTATGTACGTATATGATGTGTACCCTTCCCCATGCTCAGAAGGCTCAATCGCCTGGCCTTCCCGCCCCCTTCTTGACCCCTCTACCTTTTTCACCATCATGTTTAAAAAGTTGCATGCCCTGTGGTTTACTCGCAAGTGGTAACGGTTTAGGTTTTTTTTGTTGGAGCGTGTTTGGCCCTATCCCCTGTCCCAAACCATGTTTGGTGTCCTAGAAGGATCTCCAGGGGTGTTTGACCCCACCACCTTTCTCACCCTCGTGACTAAGGTTATTTTTCTAGGGCTATGCAAAGGCCCATCTGTTCCTACCTTCCCTAATGTTTGGAACTATCAACTTTTTTTTCAAATTAACTTGGGTTCCGTCTCAGCTCCAGCTATGCTCTGGGAGGCCATAAGGCCTCCATCAGAGGTGATCTGATTTCAATTGCCTCTTATAAGAAAAAATTGAAACTTAAGCTCCAAAAA
Organism: Ascaphus truei; assembly: GCF_040206685.1. NCBI lineage: Eukaryota > Metazoa > Chordata > Amphibia > Anura > Ascaphidae > Ascaphus > Ascaphus truei. The sequence continues at coordinate 226,919,624 of NC_134486.1, read as the reverse complement.
GATCTCACAGATAAGATATCTCAGCTGGAACATCAGCACAAAAATACGGCGTCCAAAAAAAACGCTAAAACAACTAACCCAAGCCAGATCAGCCCTTAAACAAATGCAGCTTGAGGAGGTGGAGAGAGCACTGAGGTGGTCCAAACAAAAGTACTATGACAGGGGCAACAAGGCGGACAGGCTCCTGGCCGCAAAACTCAGAGGCATACAGTATGAGTTAAATCCCAGATCTCCCGAATACGTACTAAAAATGGGCAGGTCTCGTATATAGAGAAAGAGATAGCTCGGGAATTTGCAGATTTTTATTCTGAGTTGTACAACCTGCATCCCCAGACCGAGACCCGGTTAGTCCCAAAATAATAACGCAATACCTGGCGCAGTGTAACCTTCCCTCCCTCTCACCGGAGGAGGTAGAAAATGTAAACAAAAAAATTTCCCAGGAAGCATTATCCAGAGCTGTTGGTTCCCTCAAATTAGCCAAAACACCTGGCCCGGATGTTTTTTCGAACATCTACTATAAGATGTTCATGCCGACTCTCTCCCCCTACCTGCTAGATATGTACAACTCCTTTCTGCAAGGAGAGCCGATCCCCTCCACAATTACCGCGGCAAATCTAGCTATAATCCACAAGGAGGGCAGAGACCCGCTCCTGTGTGGTAATTATAAGCCAATCTCCCTACTAAACACCAATCTCAAAATCTACAGTAAGATCTTGGCAAACAGGCTCAACCCAATTCTCCCCTGACTCATCCACGTAGATCAAGTAGGTTTTGTGTCCGGAAGACAGGCCTCGTTCAACACCCGCAAAATTGTGGATATAATTGACCACGTGCATCTCCCTGGAACCAAAGCAATGATTCTGAGCCTCGATGCAGAAAAAGCGTTCGACAGAATCAAATGGTCTTTCTTAGACCAAACAATGTTAAGGTTTGGCTTCTGTGGTCCTTTCCTAGAGGGGGCTATGGCCCTTTACCAAAACCCACAACAGCGTATGTTAAACTCTCGGGTAGTTTCTCAGATCCAATAACTATTAGGAATGGGACTAGACAGGGATGCCCGCTCTCCCCGCTGCTATTTGCTCTAACAATCGAACCGCTGGCGGCCAAAATCAGAGAAGAAAAAAGTATCAAGGGGATCCAAATTGCTGAAAAGGAATACAACATTTCTCTGTTCGCCGACGATGTGATTCTGGCCCTCGTTGACCCCCATGTCTCCCTCCCTAACCTCCAAAGATTACTGAACCAATTTGGACTAGTCTCTGACTATAAAGTTAACATGGATAAGTCAGAAGCCCCAAACATATCCCTCCCAGACCCGACGTGGAAACTCATACAATCTAACTATAAATATAAGTGGAGTTCCACCTATATTAAATACCTTGGGGTAAAAATCTCAAACTCCTACAGATCCCTCTACCAGTATAACTACCCCCACGCTATTTGATCAGATCAAAAAAGATTTGGAAGCTTGGAAAAGCAACAGATTTCCTGGTTTGAAAGAATAGTCTCTGTAAAAATGAATGTCCTCCCAAGATTACTGTATAATTTCCAAACCCTTCCCATAGCGGTGCCACTGGCGGCCCTGAAGAATATCCAGTCCCTCCTGTTTCAATTTATCTGGAACGATAGGAGACCTAGGGTCCCAAGATCAGTGATGCTCTCCCCAAGAGGGAGGGGGGTTGGGGGTCCCCGATATGGTCAGATACTACCCTGCGGCACAACTGAAGCAGGCTGTAGTTTGGAATTACGACCCAGCCTCTGCCTGTTGGCTCGCAATAGAGTCGCACAACGCACCCCCCTTCCCTCTTCATTTGTCATTATGGTCCTCTGGAGGAAAGGATGGAGGACCGCAGAGGTTCGACCTCGGGGCAATGAGATGCACGTGGGATGCCTGGCTAAAGTGTAAAGGGAAGTATGGTCTGTTAGCTTCCCCCTCCCAACTCACCCCTATTTTTGGGAACCCAAACTTCCCGCCTGGGTGTTTTCAAAGACAATTTGACCAGTTCCAGGGTCTCAGTATTAGGATGGTTGCCGATCTGATGTAGAAGGGGGAGATCCTGTCATGTCAGGAACTCAAGGACAAATATCAGGCCCAAGACCTACACCTGTTTAAGTTTCTACAAATCAGACACTTACTCCTATCGCTTACCCAAAATTCCAAATTTCTAGGACCTAGGCCTACCAATAGAATTGGAAGACTGGGAGCTGGCAGCTAAAACATAAATTTGTAAAATAACAAAAGAGAACATGTACAAAATTCTATTCCAGTGGTACCTGACCCCGGCTAGGCTGAGCCAGATCTACCCCGGCACACCTGATGTGTGCTGGAGGGGATGTGGTCAAATGGGGGATATGGCTCATATTTGGTGGTCAAGTCTAGAGATTCAGAGGTACTGGACCATGATCCAGACACCTATCCGAGAGACCTCGGGGCTCCTGATCCCCCTGGATCCCTTGACCTTTGTGCTGAGCAAACCTATTGATGGCCTGTCCCCGCCACTATCCAGGCTGATTTCCGCCATGCTGACAGCGGCCAGATGTTCGGTCGTGGCGGCCTGGAAACAGGTCAACGCCCCTGCGAGAAGCACGGTAATCAGAAGGATAGATGAGGTAATGTCTATGGAGAGGCTCACAGCCATGCTTCATAAAAAAATGCCCCAGTTCTGGAACACCTGGGACCCTTGGATAGGGCCACAGATTCCGAGCTTTCTCGGACCTTAATTGTGTCGAAATCAATGGGGATAGGAACCTGAGGCCCCCGGGTTCCCTTTCCCATCCCCTCACCGATCCTCCCCAGCTATCCCTCCCCGCCTGTTCGTCTCCCCTTCTCCCCCCCTTCTCTCTACGGAAAACGGAAAATATATTGGTCAACACTTCGCCATACTTAGATAAGATGTCATGTGCCCATGACAGTACTGTATGTATGTCTGTATGTGACTGTTGCCAATAAAAAAAAGATTGATTCAAAAAGAAACAATTCCATATCAAGCATGTAAATGTAACCCCTCTCATTGGGGTTACCAGATTACTGTGAGGAGTTAATAGCAGGATAGTGTGTGCTGGGCCCCACCCTGTGTTACCATTGGGATGCTGATGTCAGAAGGGATATATAAGATAGGGGGAAGGTTCTAGTAGGCAGGTTGAGAAGAGGAGGAGAGCCTCGGGTAGAGTAGATAGGGATGTTCATAAACTAATAGCAGACCAGGCTCTCCTGTTTTATTATGTTGTAGGTAGGGACAGTACCCCTTTCAGTTAGGATCCCAGAAGAAGGCTAATGGAGACCCGAATGAGCAAGACATAGGAATACGGCATGCTAGCGGATCAGCTCTTACCACGGATCCACACTAATATTCCTCATCAGTCTGTATGGAAGAGGCAGTTCCCAAACAGGCCAAAAGGTATGGGTCACTTGAGAAGGACCAGGCAAGATTTCCATATGGGCGTAGTGCACCCAGGGTATTACCGATGATGATCCCGAAACAAAGGGGGACCAGTCCCATACTTATTTAGAGCAACCAAGTCAACGTACCTCCATTTTAGTGTTGAGTAGTCATTAATGGAAGCACTGTATTCATGTATGTCTGCTATAAAAACACAGTACAACGTTGTCAATTAGTGTATGGCCGGTCCTTAAACAGAGAAAATAATCCTGACTTTATAAGTTAACAGACTCTTCTATCACAGCTAAGTGGACAGCTAACCTGTTTAGAAATTAACTATAGCTGCCAGCCATAAAATGTGTGTTGCATCAATCTTTTCCCAGAAAAATAAACTGAAGGCTTTTTTTAATTAAGTATGTGATCATGATAATGAAGAAAAGTAAATATTATTTCTTTTTACAATCAACAATTTCACTAAGAAGTGATGCTGGTTATCGCACTATGATGTGGCATTAGCCACCATTGACTTGAATGACAGGTAATGCTGGCTCAGGGTATCTCCAAAATCTGTCTCTGCGTCTCTGGAATGCCTTTCACTTCAATATCTGACCCGCATCATCTCTCTCCACCTTTAAGACCCATCTTACAACAGAGCTCTTTAATGAAGCATATGGGTAGCTCTGTGGCTGATACTATACATTTCATACATCGACAATGACCTCTTGCAGACACACTTACCAGAACACCTTCCTACTGTCTCTGTACTTTCGTCCTAATTTCCACTTCGATTGTAAGCTCTTTGAGGCATAGACTCCTTATCCTAATGTTACGTTTATGGCTTGAGCACTTATTCCCACAATCTATATATAAATTTGAAAATCTTGGTTGTGAGTATCTGGAGACCATTTGATTGGTCCGTCGGTCCGCCCTCCCACGGCTCTCATTGGCTGGTGTCTCGCCCCTCCCGGATGGCCCGCCCCAACACGGCTCTCTTTGGCCGGTGTTCTCTAACCCAGGGGTCCCCAACCCCCGGCTACACTGCTGCCTGAGGTGAGGAAATGCTCCCTGGTGGTGGTGGCGCCGGCTGTTGTTAGGGGGGGGGGGGCCTTAACCGAGCTCCGTTTTTGACCACCCCCAGCTCCGTTTTTGACCCCCCCAGCTCCCCGACACACAGTGACAGACACACAGGGACAGACACACTGACACATACAGAGACAGACATACTGACACAGTGACACCCCCCTGTCTTCCCCCCCCCACCACACCCCTACATCACTGACCAGCCGCCGCCCGCACTCACCAGACACCCGCCACCTCACACCCTAGCGGGACCCCCACCCACAGCCAGCACTCACTACCCACCCGCCACCTGTACTGAACACCCACCTGACGCCTCACACCCGCTCACACCCTAGCGGGACACACACCTCACATTTTTACATAACTTATGTCACCAAAATATACATTGTACTGTGGTGTGTTTACAATAAACCATTTTTAAACAACATCGTATTACATTTTCTTCCATGTTTCTTTTCAACATTATTATTCAATCTTTCCACCAAATAGTCATCCTATTGTTACCCTATTTATAAATAATATTACCTATTACGGATTTACATCCCGGGCAACGCCAGGTATATCAGCTAGTGTGTTATAGAGGGGGGAGGGGGGTTGGTAGGGTAACAAACAATTATTACCTGTACCAGCACTTGAAAAATCTTCTCCAGTTTCCTGAGCTTTTTATAAAGTGAGTTACATACCACCCCACACACTCCTTTCTGTGTAAAGATACTTGTGCACAAGATTGAACACACCTGGGGAATATGCTAATTTAAATCATTTTAACATAATTTGCATACTCCAAGATTATTTTATTTCTCTGGTGTTCAGTTCTGTGCACAGGTATCTCCATATATTGTACAAAGGGGTGTTTGGGAAGGTATATAAAATACTTGGTTTGTTACAAAAAATAAAGTATTACAGTAACTTTTTGTGCAGCCTATCATGTTGTATTCATTCTTATCCTATTAAAACATTAATTTGTATACCCTAATATAGGGTTTCTTTTTGCATTCCCTTAAATATACAATTTCTAATTTACACATCATGTCATATGTTTTGTTTTGTGAATGTGATCAACATTTGTCTTAGATGCGGTTGTATATTCCTGATTTGGTAATATTATTTTTGTTATGAAAATTGTACCTTATGTAATTTATTTTTTCATTCATCAATCATTTTTATTTTAAGAGGTCTTCGTTAATTACCCCGCCAATCAAGCAATTACCCAATTGTCTGGGCCCAGGGAGTATTTATAGTACATACCCATTGGCTTAAAAAAAAGTACTGACACACTTTTGAAACATTGGCACTTTAGCAATATCCCAGTATTAATTATGGTGAAAAAGCAGGAAAAGAGGAAATCGCATTTGACCTTGTAAATCTGGGAATACAGAGTGGTGGTGCTTGTGGTATGAAAGTTAAGAAGTAGGAGCACTTCGTATCCCAGAGATCAGCATCATGCTGTGCATACCAGTGCACATGCTGTACAGTACTTACTGTATGTGTCAGAGTAATGACACTTCAGATGAAGCTGCTACAGCAGCAGTGGAATGTGCTACACCGTTTGAGAAAGTTTGTCCCAGTCATCTCCCCGTAGCCAGCAAGGTCACGTGATGAGAGCGGGTCCTGCAGCATGTGAGACAGGACGTGCACCGGGAAGGAGAGGAGAGATTTGCACAGAGGGGCTTCCTTTGCAGCAGCTATTGTGAGTGTATTTGTTTGGTAACTTTTCTTTGTTAATAAAGTTATTGCGCCGCTGGAGGTTCCTTTGGTGCTTTTTATTAGAAATGTTTGATGTGAGAGATTAGAGCAGCGTCAGACTGGGGGCAGAGCACACAGGGTAAGTACCATAGCAGACAAAAAATAAATAAGAATGATAATAGGGCTTGCACTATACATAAACTTATACATGCCTCAGGTACATAAACGTATACAATACAGCATGCATTCAAATACATAAACTTACACATACAGTACATGCCTGAGATACATATACAGTACATGCATTACTCAGCTACATATTCTCATACATACAGTGCATACACACATATATACACACATCTTTATATAGCGCCATTAATGTGCATGGCGGTTCGCAGCAGTAATACACGTAACAATCCATATAAATAACTGATAAATAACAATACAAATAACACATAATGGGAAGAAGTGCTTCAGATATAAAAGTGACATTTATGAAAAGGAGTCCCTGCCCCGAAGAGCTTACAAGCTAATTCGTACGTAGGAAGAATGTACAGAGACAGTAGGAGGGCGTGCTGGTAAGTGCAACTGCAAGGGGCCAAGGTTTATGTATGAGGTGTAATGTATCAGCCACGGAGCGACCCATCTGCTTCTTTAAGTTAGTGTGTTGAGAGGTTTAAGGCGGGAAAGGACTTTAGACACAAAAGTGGTAGAGAGAAGACTTTCTTGAGCAGAACACAAGCGTTGGGATGGTGCATAGCGAGAAATTAGGGCTGAGATGTAGGGAGGGGCAGAAGAGTGTAAAACTTTAAAAGTGAGAGAGAATTTAGTGTGTAATACAAGATTTGATAGGAAGCAAGGAGAGGGATTTCAGCAGGGGAGACGCTGAGACAGATTTAGGAAAGAGTAAAGTGATTCTGGCATCAGGGTTTAGGATAGAATGTAGGGGAGAAAGGTGAGAGGCAGGAAGGCCGGACAGCAGGAGGTTACAGTAGTTGAGACGGGAGAGAATGCGGGCTTGTGTCAGAGTTTTAGCGGGCAAGCAACAAGGGAAAGGGCGTATCTTTGTAATATTGGGGAGGGAAAAAACGACAGGTTTTAATTACATTTTGAATGTGAGAGAGGAGTCGTGTGTGACCCCTAGGCAGCGTGCTTGTGCTACTGGGTGTATGATAGTACTTCCAACAGTAATGTAGAAGAGGGCAGTAAGGCCAGGTTTGGGAGGAAATATGAGGAACTCCGTTTTTTACATGTTATGTCGGCGGGAGACCATCCAGGATGATATAGCGGAGAGACATTCAGAAACTTTGGTCTGTACAGCAGGTGTAAGGTCAGGGGTTGAAAAGTCAATTTGTGTGTCATCAGCATAGAGTTGATATTTTAACCCAAGAGATGTGATTAGGTCACATAGAGAGAGTGTGTAAAGAGAAGGGGTCCCAGAACAGAGCCCTGGGGTACCCCAAAAGAGAGATCTATAGAAAAGGTGTTGGCAAAAGACACTGAAAGTATGATGTATGTGGAGATCAAGGATAGAGCTTTGTTGCGAATACCAAGAGTATGGAGAATGTGAAGGAGAAAAGGGTGGTCCACAGTATCAAATACTGCAAAGAGGTCGAGTAATATGAGCAGAGTGTAATGACCTTTGTTTTTGGCAGCATGGAGGTCATTAGTTATTTTTGTGACGGCTATTTCAATGTAGTGAGCAGTGGGGATGCCAGATTGTAGAGGGTCTACAAGAGAATAGGTGGTGAGAAAATGGAGCAAGCGAGAGACTACAAGACATTCAAGGAGTTTAGAGGCAAAAGGCAGGAGGGAGACAGGACGATAGTTAGAAAGTCCGGTACGGTCAAGCTGGCTGTTTTTGAGAAATTGTATAACTGTTGCATTTTTGAAGGAGGAGGGAAAGGTATGACTTAAAAATGTGTGTGACTGTAGGGATTATAGTAGGAGCAAGAGGTTTTAGGAGATGGAGGGGAATGGGGTCAAGAGTGCAAGTGGAAAAAGAGTCAAGGAAGGCAGGAGGAGAGTTAGGAAGAGGTGTAGGATGGGAGGAGCATACAGAGGGGATGTCCTGATGTATGGATTCCACCTTTTCCTTCAACAAGTCAGTAAAGACCTGAGGTGAGATGGAGGAAGAAAAACAGGCAGCATAGGATGGTCTGAGTAGGGAGTCAAAGACAGAAGTGTCAGTGTAGGTTAGACTTGTGCGTGTTGATTAGTGAAGAAAAGTAGGTTTGCTTAGCCTGAGGGGGCAGAGTTGAAACAGGATAAAAAATTTGTAGTGAAGTAAGTCTGTGAGAGTGTCCTCCAGAGCCGAGGTGGGCAACCCTATCGCCATTCGCCACGTGGCGAATTGGCAGGCTAAGTGTGGCGAATTTAATACTGATCTAGTCTAGCCCTACATCCCCCCTCCAAGAACTCTGTTCTGTTTCCTGCTCTGCATAGCTATGCAGACCCCATGCGGAGAAGCACTCCGCTGTCAATCTGCCTGTCTCACCTTCACGGCACTGCATCCGGGGGAAAGCTGCTCCGTTTCCCAGACTGAACAATTTGTTGGTTCCCTCTGCCCTGTCTCCCCTCCCTCCTCCACTCAGCTGATTTTGGGAGCGCTCGTTCCCTCTGTCCTGTCTCCCCTCCTTGCTTGCTCTGGTAAACTGCCCCCCCTCCCCCTCCTCCACTCAGCTGATTTTTGGTAGCGCTGGTTCCGTCTGTCCTGTCTCTCCTTCTGGCTCAGGTATGTTGGTGTGTGTGTGTACACAGATGTAAAAAACGTGTGTGTGTGTGTGTGTGTGTGTGTATATGTGTGTGTGTGTATATATGTGTGTGTATATATATGTCTGTGTGTTGTATATATATGTGTGTATATACTGTATATATATATATATATATATATATATATATATATATGTGTGTGTGTGTGTGTGTGTGTGTGTATATATATATATATATATATATGTGTGTGTGTGTGTGTGTATATATATATAATGTGTGTGCGCTCGCGTGTGTATATATATATCTTAATATAT
>NC_134486.1:226475452-226555452 GCF_040206685.1 Ascaphus truei | reverse complement strand
ATTGATAGACCCAACCCACTTCTGGCACAAACTTTTCATTGGAGTTTTGGTTTTAAGTTTGCCAGTGTATATCTAAAATGGAAATGTCTTATGAGCCAATGTACCAGATGCAAACTTTCTTATCATTGACATTACACACACTTGTTTACATAGAAAGTTATGTTTATTGAAAATAATGGCGATATGTTCCAAAGGATGTCCAAAACAATTTAAAATGCATATGAGATAAATATTTCATTTTTCTACTTCTTAGTTATTTATAAACATACCAAATGGGATCCCAGAAAAAAAATGTGGAACCTGATTTTAAGTACATTCGTCCTTCGTGTACTTTGCTGAATGATTCGGCACTTGTTTCCTTGATGCATGTCGCCTTGTGTCCGATCATTCCGTCTGCTGGGGATGATCACACATCGCCCAGCAGACAGAGGCGCGGACACGCGCACGCTGCATCGAGAAGTCCCCAGTGTGAACACCTACATTCATGGTTTTGAGCATTGTATTATATATACACTGTATTATATATACACTGAAGGGGCCGATCATGTTTTGTCATCAAAAAATAAAAGAAAACAGACTGCTCAGGACTGAGGAAAATAGTTAATTAGGTGCTACACTATTGAGATAGAAATTCAATAAAGATGCACAGAGTGGGAAGAGATCCAAGGATACCTCTCATAGTGTGCACACCAAATAGTTGTGATAAATCAAAAGTGCATGTGGAATGAATGTGGGTAAATATAATATTTAATGAAAAAAATAATAATGCAACTTTAAAAATGGAGGGTGCAGGGGGAGGGGAAGGGGAGTAAGCTAAATTACCTGCTCAGGTAGTCACACTACTCCCAGACTATCGAGGAAAATGGGGAGTAGAGTAATCCGTGCTGCAGTACGTGGTATATTAGCCCAGAGGTGTGCAAACTGTGGGGCGCAACATTTTCTAGGGGGGAGGGGTGCTTACAGAGGCCCCACGCTCTTCCCTACAACATTTAAATTAAATGTTGTAGGGAGCGCGCGAGGCCTCTGTAAGTCCCTTACGTTGTCTCCGTCGGCTTCTGGTGACACAGTGCCATGGCAATGCGGTGTCAAATGACGACACAGGGTCACATGACGTTGTGACATCAGAAAACGCAGGAGAAAAGATAAGGGGAGGGATGCGAGCAGGGGGACCAGACAAAAAAGTTTGCACACCCCTGTATTAGCCTATAGTACTATATTACTAAAGACTGCAAGACAATTGTGTCTTAAAAGCGATAAGTAACACTGTGTTGCCAGTCTCTGTAACAAAGTACTAATTGTTCCCAAAACCTGGGTTAAACGTTCTAATAAGAGCTCAAGTGCTCAGGATCAAGCAGATGAGCTGTATAATGAGATGTAATGCTAACACAGCTGATAAGGAACATCCGGCTTCTATAGTGAGAGATAATTATTTGCATTTAGAATGGAGATGGCTACTAAACATAGTTCTCAAATATAGTTATAGCTCAACAAACAAATGGATATACAGTGTATATAAACAACTAATAAGCTAATCCCTGATTCCTCCCTGTGGCGGTTTCCAACCCTGGGGGGAAAAAAGTGCTAATAGCAGCTCAAGTGCTCAGAATCTACAGATCAGATGTACTAACACATACTGTATGTACCGCTGAAGTGTAATGTAATACTAACTGCAATATACTCTGCTAGTATGGTAAGCAAGTAACAAAGCTAATAATGCTAAACGATCAGGTAGATATATACTGCATCATACTGTTAGTGAACTGAAAGCACCTCGTGGAGGAGAGAGACGCGATACACCGCCGTGCAGACACAGTGAAGGCTGGTCATTTTTGACAAAGGCCATTTGGCTGAAACGCGTCAAAGTGTGCTAGCTCTACACTGGTAGCAATAAAGTTTTTTTGAAAGTCACTTGACCAGCCTTCACTGTGTCTGCACGGCGGTGCATCGCGTCTCTCTCCTCCACGAGGTGCTTTCCCTTCACTTGCTGTTCCCGGTCGCACGCCGGGTTGCTGGATCAGCTGCACGCTACAACACCGCCGGTCATAGACCGCCCTCACGACGGACGAGTCGTTCGAGGGTTGGCGGTGCTACAGGTCAAGATATCTGCTACGGGCACAGCATCAACAGCTAGACCAGGGTGAGTCTCACAACATTTACATTATAGTGCTCTTGGGGAGCCAAATTATTGTTAGAGACCTTATCATCCGGTTAGCTTTGCCCTATACCCACAATATATACTTTGGAATAGCACTTTTACAGCAATTGTATATATACTTCTTGAGCACCTAATTGGTTCATTCGTGTACCTGTTTTTTCTGTTAGTGAACTGATCTCCACTATCGCGGTTCCCAAGCCCGGGATACAAATGCTAGTAAGAGTTGAAGTGCTCAGGATCTACAGATCAGAGTGTAAAAGCACACTGAAGTGAACAAACTACCGGCAACTCACTGCAATGAACTCTGCTAATGTAGTGAACAAAGAACAGCGCTGCTAATACGAAATCACGAAGAGCGAGACTGCAGCACCCTGGGAAGCTCACAGACCTCCATTCCACCTAAGCTCCACCCTGTGTGACGTCTGACGTCACACTATCAATTCCCCAATGTTTCATTCCGTCAGCAACTTTCTCAAGGGCAGATATTGACGCGATGTCCATCCCGGGTTTAAATACCCTGTAGTTGCCTAGGAACCATGATACATCACTGTGTTGGGGAAATGATCGTGTGATCGGGTGGAGCTTAGCTGGAGCGGTGGTGTGTGAGCTTCCTAGTGTGCTGCAGATCATTAAGTACAGATCAAATAAATAACAATGAAATCACAGAATCCTTTTACTAGCGTTTTGATTCTTTCAGACTAACAATCAAAGCAGTATATTTATGAAGATTGCTGACTGAGGGGGGAAATGTAATTTAATGTCTTACATATTTGTTTTTCTTCACCTGAGAAGTGTTTTTAATATATATTGCGTTTTTAATTAATTCTGAAGATCTTGGGCAGTGATTTGTTGGAAGTTGAATTTATCCAACTTAGAGTCTGACTTTATTAAGTTTTTTTCACAAGACCAACAAATAATTTTTAGGCTTCAAATACAGAAAAACTGTGTTAGGGCTGCAAAAAATTAGCACCACAAATTCTGTTAAAAACCTATATAAATTCTGAGTGAAAGCGGTGTGAAAATACTGACAATAAGGTAAGTATTGTATACATGATCTATTGTATGATGATCCTGACCAGATCAATAAATTTACTAATGCTCCTTCAAATTAGATTTATTTGTTTAACTTTAAGTAGCCCCAGCACAAAGGTTTATCAGCTCTCTCATGGTGATCCCCGATTGTTTCCTGACCCTGTGAGAATTCCAGTGAAATATCCACATGTAAGCTTATTACACACCTTTTTCTGCTCAGCCTGGGTTATAGACGTGCAGAACCAGTAACGCTAGTCACAGACAACATTACACACTAGTGGTTTAACAGTTTAAAGCAGCAATACTGTACTACATTCCCACTTAATTTTTTTTATTTGTATTTGTAAAGCATGTGACAATGTATAATTCTACATTCTTACCTAAGTTGGCATTCGTTTGGTGCTCCAGTTCAGTTTAACTCAGCAGCTACAATGTATCCTTATATTACTAAGGTAAATTAGCCATTGTTACAGTTTGCAACGCAAACTGCTGGGAATATTGGCAACAAATTATCAACAACAGGAAAGTATAGCAAAGATCTTGCACTGCTGGGGAAGTGGACTAAAACCTGCTATAGAAATCAAAGAATGCTTTAAGCCTGGGTCCCGCTACATCCGACGGCGCGCGCGTCACTCACCAGACCTGAGTTCCTCCTGAGCCGGCCCCAGTCCCTCCTCGATGCAAGGCTCGCTGCGCACTGTGACGCGTCAGCCAGCAGGGGATACACGAGGATCGTGATCCCAGGCGGCGACGTGTCACGTGGTGCGGCAGGGAGCCAATGAGGAGGGGAGGAGGGGAGCTGTCTAGAGCTACAGGGGGGGGGGGGGTCTGAGTGTATATGTTTGTGGCTATGTGCACCCACGCCTGCGATTCAAAATCTGCACTGCACAAGTATGGCAGCATTCCCCCCCCCTCCCTCTCTCCGTTGCCCGGCTTGCAGGATGCGCGTGCTGGGGAGGTTGCGGCCAGCTCCGGCTGTGTGTGTATGTATATGTTCGGGGGTATGGGGGGGAGCAGCAGAGGGCATATGTGGGGGCTCGCTGCACCCTCTTGCAGCCCGGGAGACCCCCGCTGCAGCCCTCCGCTCGAACCACGCCCCCCCCTCCCGCTCCAGCTCGCTACGGGCCGCAGGTAGCGGTCAATTGCTTCTCAACGCGCCTCCTGCATGCAGTGCGGCCGCGCTGACTGAGGCAGCGGGGCCTTAGCCTACAAGAATCTGCAGACCAAACAATACCCTACATGTGTGTTTTTGTAATAAATCAATTCGGTACTATGAGAAAATACTTGTAGCATTTTTTTTTTAAAAATTCAGAATTACATTTTGTATGTATTATAATGTAACAAGCATTTTTTGTTTATTTAGCAACAATTTACAAAGTCACATCCCCTTTCTCTTCTGAAACAGGCTCTGGCATACCCCTTTTTGAGCCTTGTCCTCTCTCTAGCAGTGCACCAATTGTATCTATTGACTGCTTGGTCACATGATCTTCCCCACAGAACTTTGTCATATTAATATGCAAATGCGTTCCACTGAATGCAGAATACTCCCCTGCAGCCATTTAGTGAACCCCCAAGCCGTATCTTCGCTGATTGATCAGAGGAGAATGGATCATTCGGCAACATGACTAATTACTTATCATTGTGTGGATTGTATTGATGCTTATATTAAAGGGGGGGGGACCAGCATTTTTTTGAAAAATGCAGCTTCGACTGCTCCTTTAAAACTCATTAAGAATTACATAGTTACAGTTACCTGGTAGATGAGGTTGAAAAAAGACATATGTCCATATAGTACAACCTATGTCAAATTTAGACTACAGATACTTATCCTATATTTGTATTTACAGTATATTGATCAAGAAGTATACAGCGAGATGTGTGTTACCTCGCTCAAACCCCCCAAAAAATTGTGTAAGGTCGCGTGCTGCAAAGGAGTGGGTAGAGTAAATTGAATGAAGTGTAGAGAGTACACAAAAGATCCCCATTAGTAGCGCACCACAGACCTGAATAGAATTAAATCATGGTCCTAATGTGCGTCAAGAAAAACAGTTAAAATAATTTTATTACCAATAAATGGATAAAAACGTGAATCCTCCTAATTCTCTAAGTCAGAGAGATGCTATCTACTACCTGTGAAGTGTATGCAGGACCAGTGAGACCTAGATGGCAGAAATGTGTCTGCTATAGTTGCATAGTAGCAAAGTAGGTCCAGACCTTGGAGCAAACTCCTCTTGTGGTGATTGTGGGGGGAGGTATTAATATACCAATTTATTAGCCCAAAAAGAGTAAGAGGAGATGTTCAGTCGTAAAGGTTCTGGTTTTGTATCAGGTACCTAGTGGCTAGCTGCTAATTGATGGCTGCTAGATCAATCCTCCTAAGAGGATACTAGGTATAACTATAGTGAGTATAGGTACCAACTGGTCACTATAGTGCATTCAAAGTATATGAGTATGTACGTTCGCTGTGTACTATATCCTATACCTGTGCCAGTGTGAATGCATATTCAGGGATATGCCTGCACGGTCAAATGTGGATCATAGGATGATATAGCTATCTCGTGTGAATCACCTGTAGGGTAGATACAGACTAGTAATGTCTATTCCCAGCTACTGTAATGATAAATATGATAATAATAATCATGTACAAATAGTTGTATCGCATAGAAGTCCTCGTGCGTCAACCTAGTGGTGGGCTATTAGTGATATTTGCTAGGTAGCTGTTCATATGGTGTATATCACACGGTAAGTACGCTTTGTAATCATAGTGCCATAGATATCGTAAATGGAATTACGGCTGATTTATAATGCTCTGCGGTGTAGTGCTAGAGCCATAGAGAGGCCGTTGCATAGATATCAGTGATCAATTAGAAAGGAACACTTCCCAGCCGTTCTGATGGAACAGTTGGTTGATATACTGCATAAGGCGGAATCTGCACGAGTGATCCTTTGTGTTCTTTGTGTACCATATGCTGGTATACAAAGTGGCTTGCAACGTATCGCTATAGTTATCGCGAGAACACGTGGTGGCTCAGTACATCAGTCGGCTTCTGCTGTGTATTGGTATATATGCATGCTGAGCACAGGTAGGTCCCTGTTGTATATTATGATTTTATTGTTGCAGGAGCCTTGAGAGTAACAGTGCAACTCTCGCGAGAACACATGGAGGTCTCGTGTATCGATCGGCGTCGGCCGTCAGATACACCTCATCGTGGCTCACCGGAATGAACGACACGGTGAGTGTAACCAGCAATAACAATGGTATCTATGGTCAAAGATGGTAGGAGAGATCAGGTATGCGTGAACATATAAGGCACTCTATTCCGGTAGGTACTATGTACTGACAATCGTGCGAACAGTTAAACTTATAGAATGCATAAACTCCTCAGGTAGAGGCATGGATGAAAACATCAAAGTGACACCATAACGGCTAAAAACCAGATGTACGTTTCGTCGCCTTGAGCGACTTCTTCCGGGGTGGGCGTAGACGCGTCTCTGTCGGCCCCTTTATACGTGCTCGTTGCCGTAGCAACCCTAGGACGCTAGTAGTACCCCGAGATGGTGGTGGTGGCGCTTAGGTACTGCATGTGGCAGTGTTGTGTGTTTGAGATGCACATAAAGAACCTGAGCTGTTGAATCACAGATAATTGCTGTAGAATAGGTGTCACCAGGAACCTAAAGAAATGTCGGTGATAATTGATAATTGATAACAGAGAATGTTAGTGGCATGGCATTTCATCATAGGATGGTGTATCGACTCAGTATTTATAAGAAATGTGTATAAACGAATCCTTCATTAAGGCCAGATGGATAATGGGTGTTTAATAGGTATATCCATCTGGCCTCACATTGTAGCAGTTTTTGATCCCAATTGCCTTTGCGTATACTTGGTGCAATGTGGTCAATACCCTGGAAACTGAGGGTACTGCTATCCCCACCATGTATACCGCGCACATGTCTGGAGACTGGGGTGTCTAGGGAATTTCTGACGGAGACCAGGTGTTCTAAGACTCTCTTCCTGAGTTCACGTTTGGTTTTGCCAACGTACCTCATGCCACAGGAGCAAGTGATCAAATAAATTACTCCTGTGCTTTTGCAATTGATGAAGGTTTTGACACGGTAGGTCTTCGTTTTTTGTGTGTTTGTGAAGGTTGAACTTTCCTTCATAAACTCACAGGCCTTACAATGGTGGCATTTGAAAAAGCCTTTCATTGAAAGCCATGTTTTTTGATTTCTATTTCTCGTGAAATGGCTGTGTACCAAGTGGTCCCGCATGTTTTTGGAGCGTCTCCAAACAATGGATGGGTGTTCTTAAAGAACTTTTTTGAGATCTTCGGCACAAGTGAGTATGTGCCAGTGTTTTTTTAGGATACAGTTGATGTCATGCCATTGGCCACTGTAGAAGGGAGATAGTGGAAGTGATTCTGACAGATAACGTTACAGGGGGGAAGAGAGTTCAAGATAACTCGTTATCTTGTTTGCTTACTTGAATACATCTTATTTCTTTGGTACCATCGGGTTTGGGTTTATCTTTGAGGAGGTCTGGTCTGGATGTATTTACTGCTCTATGATAGGCTTGCTTAAGTTGGGTATTGGAGTATCCCCGTGCTAGGAAGTTATCTTTCATTTCCTTTGCTTGTATCTTGAATGTTGCCAGATCGGAGCAGTTTCTTCTTATCCGGAGATATTGACCAGTGGGGATGCCTCTAATCAGAGGTTTTGGGTGGAAGCTGTCTGCTAGAAGATAGATGTTGGTAGCTGTTTTCTTTTTATAATTGCAGGTGGAGAGATAACCATTTTCTTCGTGATTGTTAAATCCAAAAAGAAAATGCTTGTGTTGCTGATCTCAGAGGTCAATTTGAGATTGTGGTAATTTGCGTTGAGGAGATTAAGGAATGTATCTAGCTCCTGTCTACTGCCATGCCATAGCAACATGATGTCATCAATATATCTAAGCCATATGTCAATATGTTCGGTATATTGTGACATCGCTTCAGAAAATACGCTAACCTCGTCCCACCATCCTAGGTAGAGGTTAGCGTATGTTGGGTCACAGGTGGTGCCCATGGCTGTCCCCTGTATCTGCAAGTAGTATTTACAGTTGAAAAGAAAATAATTATGCTCATGGATAAATTCAAGGAGTAATAGAACAAATGAGTTATGTTCTGTGAAGAATGAACTTCTGGTGGAAAGGAAATGTTTAACTGCCCAAAGACCAACCTCGTGCTGGATACTAGTATAGAGGGACTCTACATCAAAACTGACTAATAGAGTCTCTGACTTAGAGAATTAGGAGGATTCACGTTTTTATCCATTTATTTGTAATAAAATTATTTTAACTGTTTGTCTTGATGCACATTAGGACCATGATTTAATTCTACTCAGGTCTGCGGTGCGCTACTAATGGGGATCTTTTGTGTACTCTGTACACTTCATTCAATTTATTGATCAAGAAGCCCAGTGAAATATCATCTAATGATATCATAAGGGGAAAAATAAATTCCTTTCTGATTCCAAATATTGGCAATCAGATTACTCCCTGGATCAACATCCTTCCCATGTTTACTTCTTTTTTTTTCTTTAACTTATTTGGTATATCCCTGTATACATCTCCTTTCTAAAAAGATGTCCAATCTGCCATCACAGTCTCCATGGGTAATGAATTCCACATTGTAACTGCCCTTACTGTAAAGAACCCTTTCCTTTGTTGCTGGTGAAATCTCCTTTCCTTCAACTTTAAGGCTACGGCCCCAGTGTTCATGGCTGCACGCGCACCGGAGTGCCTGGTGGCGCGTGCACCGTTTCAGCCGCAACCTGTGGTCTGCGGCTCTACTTGAAATGAAGAGCAGAAGATCCGACGGGGGTGTGTGGCCATGAAATCACGTGGCTGGTTCGCCCTCATTGGATGAACCGCTGCCGTGACGTGGCCAATGCTCGGCCGCAGCGCCAAAATACAAAAATCTTGACTTTGGCCAAGGTGGTCGCGCATCACGCCTTGTGTGCGCACACACACATGCCGACTGGGGCCTGTCCCATAGAGGGCTTTTCCTTGTGTGTGCCCGTACGCCGTCGTGCGTGCAGCCGTGGCCACTGGGGACCTAGCCTAAGGGATAACTGTGAGAGATGTGTGCAGAGGTTCATATAATGGAGACTGATAAGGATGAAATTATATCCAGGAAAAACATACAAAAACAACAAAATAACAAACCCCTATCCCTTTATAAGGGCTAACTTACTTCCCTCAGAACCTATCTGCAGGTCTGGAGGGATATTCCCATTACTAGCCTATCACCCCAAAGTCTCAGGAGGTACCTTAAGCAGGTGGCCCTCCATGTCAGTCTCTGGCAAGTTCCTGGGTCCCCTGTATCCAAGAAATATAGGTCTCTGGGTGTCTTGATCTCAGCACACCTTTGTGCTCAAGACAGTGTCTGTGTGTAGGCTTCTCTCGTCTACTTCTGTCAGCCCAAATGTGAGCTAAGGAATCTCTCTCCTGTGTCTCACATGAGGCTTTTTACAGAGCTCTCATTAGTCCAGGTGAAGATTAGTTAATTGAGTGGCAGCAATCAACTGTCTCTCTGCTGGATTCTCAGAGCGCTGAGGCTGCTTTATTTAAACCGGGATAAGTCCCTGTTACAATGACCCTGTGTCGTTTGTACTGCCCTTGTGCTGAATAGTTCTTTTGAAAGCTCCATGTATTGTCCCCGAATATATTTGTATATAGTTATAACCCATCTTAAAAAACCTCTTTTCGAATTACGCAAATCTAATTTAGCTAGCCTCTTCTCATAAGTCTAATTATCCATCCCCTTTATTAATTTAGTGTCTCGTCTCTGCACTTTTTCTACTTCCAAAATATCTTTTTATGGAGTGGTGCCCAAAACTGTACTCCATATTAAAGGTGTGTTCTTATTAATGCTTTATAGATGGGCATACATATGCTTACTTCCCTTCCATGCTTCCCTGTTTAATGCAAGATAAGATCTTGTTTGCCTTTGCAGCTACTGCATGACATTGGGCACTACTGCTAAGCCTGCTGTCTACCAGCACTCCTAAATCCTGCGCCATCAAGGATTCGCCTACATTTTCCCCATTTAATTTGTAAATTGCCTTTTTCCCAAATACATAACCTTACATGTATCTGTATTAAACCTCATCTGCCATTTTTCTGCCCAAGTTTCCAGTCAATCCAAGTCCTTCTGGAGAGAAATTACATCCTGCTCTGATTCTTCTACCTTACAGAATTTAGGGGCCTATGCTATAAGCAGCCATAAAAAAATGTATAAATCGCCAACCCGGTAACATGACGCAGGACATTTACATGCATAGGAGATACCGGCACCCTATAACGGGGCTTGTATCTCGGGAAGCAGGGGATCCCCTGATCTCATGTCAACGCGATTCTGCTCCGGAGACCCCCTGCTCATCTACATTAGTAAGACTTTTTAATTAATTACCTCGGGTGGGGATATAGTTCTCACAATCTGATTGGCTGAAGTACCATGTGACGGCAGCCATGTTGGATTTTGTGACGTCATGTTAAAGGGAAATGAAGCACAGCCATTCTGATTGGCTGGCTTCAGTCCCTTTACATGACGTCACATAAAAAAAAAAGGGCACATGGTTTTCACAGCCAATCAGATGGCGTGTGAACCATTTGCCGCCCAAATGTGACATCACAGGCTATATTTAAGGCCGGGACGTCTCATTTGAGCTCAAGAAGCTGACGGGTCAACATCGTGGATTTAACATGGGGTTATTGGATTAACAGATGAAGACAGAAGATAAAGAAAATAAAGAAATAATCACAGATGAAGAAAGAAGAAGATGAGAGAAGATTAAAGAAAGAAGAATTTGGTTACCTGTTCCGGATCTTCACGGTGGATGGCGTTGGATTGAGTTTCATGACGTCATGGTATGTGAGCTTGCTGATTCCCCAGGATTCGGAGTGCCAATGCTTCTAAACGTAAGATAAATATTAAATGTATGTACTTTTATTTTTACAGGTTTTTTGATTGGATTTTTTTTTTAATGTTTTTTATTGCCTATTGACTGCTAATGTATTAATCTGTGCCTGTTTAGGGTACAGATGAATACAGTGAACGAATTTTTGGCCAAATGCATTTCTTCTATTGACTGTTATATTCTCTATTTCTGGTTATTGTTTAGATTAAATTGGACCGATTGGTTAACGTTTTTATAAATTGTTGTATTTTGTTAGCAACTGGTTTTCATTTATGTGTTGCCCAGTGGTTGTATTAATTAATTGTTGTGTTGGTTACTGCTTTTATGTATTAAATGTATTGTTTGGCTAGTGGTATGATTTATGTAATTGATTGCCTAGTGGTTTTAATGATTTAATTGAATGCCTAGTGGTTTTATTTCTTTAATTGATTTGCTAGTGGTTTTATTTGGCTAATTGATTGGGTGGCTAGTGCTTAAAATTTTTGATTTTGTGGGTTTAGGTATTTGTTGTATATGTTTGATTATTGTGTATTTTGGACATTTATGCTTTTGTATTAGGGTGACCATTGACTGCTATAGTAGCTTATCATGCCCATATTATATGGGTATGATGTACTACTATGCCACTCAATGGGTACAGGGTGGGTATAGTGGGCCCGGGGTGGGTGGTTAAGCCTCCCGGGTGGGTAGCGGGGGAGGGTGGGTTAACCCCATAATTACCATAGCGGTTATTAACCGCTACGGTGATTAAGGAGTTAGGGGCCATTAGATTGTATTTTTTATGTATTCTTTCTGGCAACGGAGATCATGGCCCTGCAGTATGCTGACGAGGACGCCTTTCATAATGCGAGGGTTAAGTAGAACGGGTTTATTTACTTTATGCTGGCTGCCTAATGTTTTGTTTAATAATGGGCAAATGATCCCCACTTTCCATATGTACAGGTCTTTTCATGTAGCTTTTTGTGACAGATCCAATACAGATCATTCATCCTGTAATTATACAGATAAATAAGAATTTTAATCAGTTAGTGTTAGGACCTGAGATATTATGGTCATGCCTTGAAGTGGCTCACAGGCTTATTATAATGCTTTGGCCAAAGGGTTAAACTAAATTACCCTTTTTCAAGAGATATATATAACAGTACAGTGTATAGGTATTTCACTGTGTATTTTTGTCATTTTGGAAGTAGCTCTGGGCTCCCTTTGTGTTTTGTTTATTGTAGTATACAGTGCCACGCTCAGTAGAACTCCTTTTGACCCTTATATAGATATATATATATTTTGTGGTAATTTTGGGGGTTTATATGAGCTTACTGGGTATCTGTGTGAAAATGATCTATTATCCATATCTGGATAATAGTTTTTTTGCACATTACTGTACTGTATGTTTTTTGGGGGGTGGGAGGTGTACTTATTGAAATGTAGGCCATCTTTATTTTTTTTAAAACACGAATGGTACTGCAGGCCAGCGCGGACCCCCGGACACCACCTGAGGACCCCCGGACATCACCCGAGGACCCCTGTGGGGCCACGGGACACCCTCGGGGACCCCTGCCGGCCAATGTTATCAATAAATAAATAATGGTTTTATGTGGGGGCACAGGGGATGGGTTGTGTATTGGTGCTTACTATATATTTTAATATAAATTTGAATACTAGTGTACGTGAGCAGGGGGTCTCCAGAGCAGAACCGCTTTGATTTCAGGTCCGGGAACCCCAAGCTTCCAGAGATACAAGCCCCATATGGGGTGCCGGTATCTCCTATGCATGTAAATGTCCCGCGTCCACGTGATTTCTTTCTGGCGAGATTTGAGCAGAGAGAGGCGGCTCTCTCTCTATGTGCAGCAGAATCAAATCGCCGGGTGAGCCCTTTTTTGAGAGGGTCAAGCATCTCGGCGCCGGCTACTCGCCATTTTTGCAAATGTTGCTATCACTGGTATTCGGGGCTTTTTGCATACCGTGATAGCAACGCTGTCAAAAATGGAGATTTAAAATCCCTGGCGATTTTTTCTAACGGACCTTAATGCATGAAGCCCAAATTTGTTATTCAACATGTATTCCTAAGTAGCTTCCCCACTATTGATGTTAGGCTTACAGGTCTTCTTCCTCAGTTAACCAATTGTTTGTTAATATGGGAGGTTGTGGCTTCCTCCTGCGGCACTACTATTGAACTTGATTCTTCCCTGGTAAACACAGAGGTAAAGAATTTGTTTAAAACCTCTGCTTCTTCCTTATCTCCAATAATCTGCCTGCCCATCTCACACTGAAAGGGTCCTTCCTATATTTTCTTTTCTCATTTTTTTGTTATTATGGTACTTAAAGAACTTTTTAGGGTTGATCTTACTTTCTATTGCAATCCTTTTTTCATTTTCAATTTTTGCTAATTTGATTGCCCTTTTGCAATTTTTGTTCCATTCCTTATAATTCTGATTTGATGCCTCCGCCTCTCCTGACTTTAAGAATCTAAAAGCCTGCCTCTTCTTTTCCATTTCCTCACCTACCTGTTTATTTAGCCACATTGGTTTAGACTTGTTTCTTTTATACTTATTATCCAAAGTAGACCGATAAGTGTGCTTTTCTAACAATGTTTTAAAGACTGCCCATTTATCATCCACATTTTCCCTGCAAAATCGTCATCCCAGTGTATTCCTTGTAGATTATTCCTCAGTTTATTAAAATCTGCCTTTCTAAATTTTAAAGTCTTTGTTAAACCCATTTAATATGGTTTTTGACCATTTCTTTAAAATGATACCATGTTATGATCAGTTTCCCAAATGTTCCCGGACATGAATAATTGTTATTACTTCTACATTGTTTGATATTACCAAATCCAGTATTGCCCCTCTCCTGATTGGTTCCTCAATCATTTGGGTCATGTAATTGTCTTTAAGCACCCCCCAAAACCTGTTTCCTTTAGTTGTAATGCTAATTTCATTGCCCCAGTCTATGTCTGGATAATTAAAATTACCCATTATGTAAATATGACCTACTTTTGATGCCTTCTCCATTTGCAAAATAATTTTGGCTTCCTCAATCTCACAGATATTTGGTGGTTTATAACATGTACCTACAAACATTTTCTTTGTACGTTTACCTCCACTGCTAATTTCTATCCACAAGGTCTACATTGTCATAATTTCCTTCATAAACATCCTCCCTTATAATAGGTTTTAGATCTGGTTTAACATATAAATAATCATTTTTTTAATGCATTAAGTATTATCTAATACTACATAACTGATTTTTTTTTTTTTAACATAAGATTTCACGTTTTGCTGCTTTAAAGGTCTTAATTGACCCTGGGACAGAACATAAAGGGTCATAACCTGTAAGATTTGAAGAGATCATTTCGCTTTGCAGATATCCATTTCTTAACTAAGAAAAGAATGTTGGATTTCGACCCTGAGGCAGAATTTCTACATATTCCCCCATCCCCGGTAATGTGGGCAATAGCCCAGAGAAACACTCGTTCTTCTGCCTGCTTGTTATTCTAGGCTGTTTAAGATTATCGAGACACCTGATACTAAAAGTGTTGCTATGCTGCACTACAGCAAGTATGGTGGATTGTAAAACTATCCTGATTCTCATAAAGAATCCTAATTACAACCTGAGAGGCACCATGCGTACAAACTTGATAAAAGCCTTCACTTAGCTACTGCATTGTCCAAACACACCATGGGCACGCACCATGTGATTTTGATTTAAATGCTGTCAGGGACTGTAAACTCTGCATAGTTGTGAATACTATGTTAGGTTTTCGGCTTGCTAGGCAACATACTTTGCCTTGCAAAAACATTCTTAACAAATCCGAAACGTTTATAGTAAAGAACAGTTTAAGGATGTTCTGCTGCCACGTGATTCATGTTATAATCATACACATCTGTTGATTATGGCATTTCCATGAGCTCGTGGATCATTTTAGCTTGGCTGAAGTTTTGGCTGATAGATGTTAAGGAATTTTAATAACAGGCACACTTTTCCAGAGCAATTTCATCCACCCAGTAGTGATATTATTACATGTAGCTATTATGCGCAGTTATTTTTCATTTTATTTCTTGTATCATAAAAAGGGTGGTTAGGATACCACACCAAAAATATTGCAAACATATCAAGAAAAGGTCAGAAGCTGCCAAATAAATAATGATCTGATAACGAGCAACTGTTATAACTGGGAATAATCCAAAAATTTAAAAAAAAACATGCTGCAACCGAATATGTAGAAATGCAGGCACATAAGCAAAGTAAAGAAGATATAAAATGCTTACATTTTGATTGCAGATGAACAACACACCAAGCAACATTTGAATAGCAAATTGTTAACAAACTGAAACACTGAAATTGTGTTTCAAGAATAGGAAGTCTTCGTTCTGCAATGGACACATAATATGCAGAACAGATATATTGCAGATTAGGTATTACAGTCTGCCAGCTTCCAAATTGGGGTGAAACTGAAGCAACAAATGCATCACAGTTATCAAAGCCAAAAATCCTATTTCTACCTCTGGGACCCTTTTTTCTGATGAGCCTGGTGGAGTTAGTTTGCTTTAGGATAGCTCCCGGAGACAATGTCCAAGAGTCATCAAATCACCATCGGGCTATGGCCCGATCTGGAGGTAACTGGCACTCAAGTCAATGGCAGTCCACATCATTCATTAGTTCACTTCAGCGACAGACATAAAGGGAAGAAGTATAATCCTTCTGTCTGCTTACTGCTTACCAAACCTCATTGGCAGTGTAAATTTCAACCACAGCAGGTAGTAGACCACAAATACAGAACATCTATCAGTGGCAATCGCAATCACTTGGAGAAACCAAAGAAAACATCTAAGGCCCGTTCTAAACAGCATGCGGCCGTGCGCATGCGCGTGCCTGTGCAAACGCGCGTGCACGTGCCGCATGCTTTTCCCTGTTATAGAGTCGGGAGCTACAGGTACTGTGTATGTGTGTGTGTGTATGTGTGTGTGTGTGAGTATATGTGTGTGCATGGGTTGTGTGAGTGAAGAAAGTCCTAAATAAGATTTTTTAAAGAAAAGAAAAAAAGTTTAATAAATATTTTTTTTATTTGTGCACTCATTGACACACACACGCACGCACACACGCACACACATCCATACAAACACACATCCACACATACATACACACACATACATACATTTCAGCGCCGGTAGCGGCGCAAAATCATCCTTCCCACCGCGCGGACCTTGTATAGAAGGGCTGGCTGACCTCAGCCATCTATAACTGCTGTGCGCGCGCACGGCGTAGCACGCCCCGGCACTATAGAACCAGCCTAACAAGTGACAATGCATGAAGCTTGCACTCCTGTGCTCCAAACACCGGTCCGTACTACTGATTAGATTACAGCCATGTATTAGCTAAAACTAAATGATACATTTCCCATCTAAAATTAGTGCAGAGTTTATGAGTACTTCAGTATTAGGTGATACCTTTTTATTTGGACTAACAATTGATATTTATTATAAGACAAGCTTTCGAGAGTTCTCCTCTCTTCCTCTTATTATATCAATTGTTAGTACAAATAACAAAAGGTATCACCCAATACTGAAGAACTCATTTTCTCTTTGCACTACTACAACTGGACTAACACAGCTATTCCTACTTAAAACGATTCAAAATATAAAAAATGACGGAAGGAAAGAGGAGGTTTGACACAGGTTGCTGGCCAAAAGAAGTTGATTTAAAATGTACAGCAATGTCGCTCCACTTTTGCAGACGAGAGATGTGTTGTCCTATTGTTAAGATTAGTAAGGCTGGCGCAACTGAGCAAGACACACACAAAAAAAGCAATTCGCTTAACAGATGGGAGCCCCTTGTTTGACATTTCCCTGAGCAAACACTACCCACCATGCACCATGAAGCTTCCCGTAAAACAAAAACCCCAGCAGAGTATAATCTGCTTCATCCTGCAGTTACAACAGTGTTATTTAAAGTTCTGTGTGTTTACACACGAATTCCAGTTATACTAGTACAAGGTGAAGAAAAGAAGTGATACTACGCTCAACGATTTGTGATATATTGTGTAAAAATATCAATAACCTTAAAATAATGGTGATTACTAAGTGATCAGTTTATACATCGATATAGTGATAATTTTACCAAAATAAAGTGCTGTGATAAAAACAAATCAATAGTGTTAATTAAACCTGTCCCATTCAGGTTAAGTGACGATGAGGTAACTGCTACTGTTCTCATGGATTGTCTCCACAAACCAGAACTAGAACAAAAAACAAAAAGAGAGAACAGCGCAAGACCTCATAGTGTAGTAAATAAATAATTTATATTGGCTCATTTAGCAGGTAAGTATTGCACGTACATCAATCAAATAAATAATAGGCCTGACATGTTATGGACATGTTACCACAAAAGCTAGCAGCATGGGATCACTTCAAATTCGGCTGGCCTGGAAGATGAACAGACCCCTGTCTCCCCCTGGATATTCCTGGGTCTCTCTCCTCCCGGTTAGTGATCGTCACACCAAACAGGGAACCGCAATGCCGCCAACACGAGACGAGACCTGCTCCACGTTGGTGCTGTGCGCCTTACTCTCCGGTGTACACTGATGACATCACTCGGGGTGTCCCGTCTCGAAGTAATTGATTTACGAAACACATTGGAAGAGAGCGCGTTCCAGCTTATACATGACCCAGTGAGGACCCATCACATCATCTGTGGCAGTCTGTGGACATACAGTGATCCAACCCCTAAGAGACGGGACGCCCCGAGTGACGTCATCAGTGCGCACCGGGGAGCGGGACACAGAGCATCGACGTGGAGGAAGTTATACCACGCATCGGCACCACTGCGGCCCCCCATTCTGAGACGGGACACCCCGAGTGATGTCATCAGTGTACACCGGAGAGTAAGGCGCACAGCACCAACGTGTCTTTACCAACAGGAGGGTGCAACATCTAGGCATGTAGCAAGAGGTTAAATTACACCTGCTTGTTACTGTGTAACCTTGCAAGAATTGCTCCCTAAAACACACTGGAGGAATATATACATAAGGATACATTTTTGATGTCTGACTCATGCATCATACATTGTGGGCAAGTGTATCTTTGAGTGTCTATACCTAGAGGCAAATATCCCCTGGACACATACTCCAATTCCCTGTACTGTGATTAACTGTGGTGGAAGTTCTTTACTCAGGGAGTTTTATCCCTGTGTGGGAATTAAGAATATCTTCCCACATATATGAGTACTCCCCATTTTTTAGTCATATACCACTGCCGTAATTTAAAACTTTCCTTGTATATTACACCCTGTGTTTTTTGTAGATAACTATTAAAGATTTATTATTTTTGCTTTTTCCACTCACTATGACTGGCAGTATAGGATAATGTGTATCCTGGATCAATGTTATCCTCCATTTGAGTATTACACATGAGTGCAATTTTGAGGGCTTCTTGTGGTGGAAGGGTTTTCTCTAATCGTTACCTCCTATGTGTATATAGAAATATATATATATATAATTTGTTTGTTAATTATATATATATATATATATATATATATATATATATATATATATATATATATATATATATGCTCCAACCATGTGAATATGCTGCTAGTTAATATAAATGGCTCAGAACATTAGAGAAGAAGATTGAATAACAGAACCAGTGCAAAATTCTCATGAAATATTGATTTTAGTAAAAGATATGTAAATGTATATAAAATATGTACACAGTAAAAGCACATGAACAATAATTGTGAAAATCATCAGTGATACAGTGTTACCGGAACCCTGTGGTCGCCATGGGGTTAATGATGGTCTCAGATTTTACACCGCCACGGTGGTGAGCAGGAGGATTGAATGTCCAGGTTCAAGCACAAATTGAATCCGGTGGGGAAGGCACCCGCTCCCGGATGTAGCAGTGGAAATAGTTCCGTTAGAAGAGAGGGAAAGAAACCAGTTCCGCTGGACACGGTACACGCTCCTGGTCTCTGTAACAGACGGCCACAGCACGGCAGAGAGCGATTGGCTCCGGTAGGGAATGCACCCGGAGATAAAATTACCTCAGTTGATACAGCAGCTGCAGCGGGGGTGCTTAGAAGTAACGTCACCGCTTAGCAGTATTTGAAACAGGATAAATTCAAGTGTAGAAATTGAAGAAACAAATTATGAAGTAGCACCTGCTACGAAACGCGTTGGAATAGATTGTGTGCTATTCCTACTGAGCTTATATCTTGGAAGAGCTCTCCATTTGTTTCTTCAATTTCTACACTTGAATTCATCCTGTTTCAAATACTGCTAAGCGGTGACGTTACTTCTAAGCACCCCCGCTGCAGCTGCTGTTTCAACGGAGGTAATTTTATCTCCAGCCACATCTGCATTGCCGACGGAGATGTGGGGTGCGCACCTCTAAGGCTGCGAGCCCTCTGGCGCTGACCGTGCTCATGCTTGAGAGTGGTGACGTCACCAGATCTCCAAGCATGAGCGCCGGGTGTCCTCGCTATTTCGGAAGTGCGCGGGGGGCATTGTGGGCAAATTGAGCGCGCTCGAAAGTTACATTTTTTGTTTACCAAAGCACCAAGCGTGGGTGGGCGTGCGTGCCCGCGTGCACCGCGTGAGCGGGGACTTACATATATAGATATATGTAAGTAAAAGCGGCAAGCGCCGCCCGCTCAGCGCAGTCAGCGGGAGCGTGGCTGCAGCCTTAGGCCTGGGACATAGTGAAATCAGCGTCGCTGAGGCGGGCTGAGACGCGCTGAACAGGTGCACAAAGCCCCTGCATCTGTAGTCAGCGCGGCTATAGTTTCTCCCTCCGCATGCGTGCTGATGCGTGCAGAGACTGAGAAACTTCCCAGAGACAGGCAAGTTTGAAATTTGCCGCTCGGTGAAGCGGAGGAGCGGTCACGTGACCGCTCCCATCCAATGGGGCTGCAGCCGGCCTGGCATTTTAACTACAGAGCCACCAGACAGACAGAGGCAGCCCAGAGGTGTGTGAGTGTGTGTGTATGTGTATGTGTGTGTGTGTGTGTGTATGTGTATGTGTGTGTGTGTGTGTGTGTGTGTATTTGTGTGTTGTGTGTTGTGTGTGATGTCTGTGAATATATTTATCAAAGTTGCACAATGTTAATAAATAATTTATTCTCACAACATGTCTTTTTTTTTCATTTTTAAAATATTATATAATATATACACACACACACATATACACACACAGGTTCCCCAGTGACCCACAAACACATAGACCACTTCAAAGTGACACACACACACACACTGACAGCTACCAAGTGACACACACACACACAGTGATACCCGCCTCCCAAGAGCGCTTACTGTCTCCTCTGCCAGGACAGCAAAAAGCTCCTGGTAGAGCGAGCGGCAGCAAGCAACAGCGAGCAGCAGCACCAAAGTCTTTACTATGTCCCAGGCCTTAGGCTGGGGCCATAGAGGGGGGGAGCAGTGCTGAGGCGCGCTGACGCTGAGGCTCGCCTGCTGAAGTTGTGCGATTCCATGCACATGCAGACGAGCCAGCGGGCGCGATCGGGAGGCCGAGGGTGGTGGTGGGAGGCGGGGCAGTGACGTCGCTGGGCCAATCGCCCACGACGCACTGACGTCAACGTCACGGCGCCGACGTCACGGCGTCGTGACGTTGACACTGCTTTCCAGTGATTGGATGTTTTCAGCCGACAGCGCACTGAAAAACAGCTTGGCTGTTGGCTGAAAAATCCAGCGCCTCAGCACGCCTGCGGACGCTCGCGTGAGTCCCTCTAAAGACATCCTCATTGAGGATGCAGAGGCTCAGCGCGGAGCGTCCGCACGGCTCAGCCCGGCTTGTCCTTCTATGGACGCAGCCTAAGACCGGGAGCGGGTGCATTCCCTACCCCATGACGATCACAGGGTTCCGGTAACTCTGTATCACTGATGATTTCACAATTATTGTTCATGTGCTTTTACTGTGTACATATTTTATATACATTTACATATCTTTTACTAAAATCAATATTTCATGAGAATTTTGCGCTGGTTCTGTTATTCAATCCACACTTCATGATCAGTAACTATGTGAACAACATTTATTTAATTACATATTTCCTTATTACTTACAATATATTGTGGTCAAGATTAGCATTCTGGCTTTCAATGAAGATGCTTGTATTTAAAAAGAGACATGCTTTGCCTAATCTGTAGAAAAGGGGTGACACTATGTGATAAAAGTAAGGGTGTAGGAGTAGTATTTTTCAACAGGGGTTCCCCGGGCGTCCCTAAAGGTCTCCCTGCAATTTTGAAGTCATTTGAAAATTGTACCAAATACAGAAGAATTTACAATGCATCTGATCTCAGACGCGCTATTAGTGAGGGTTGGGGTTCCTTACAATGTATCTGATCGCAGACGTGCTATTAGAGAGGGTTGGGGTTCGTTACAATGCGTCTGATCTCAGGCACTCTATTAGAGAGAGTTGGGGTTCCTTAAAATGTATCTGATCTCAGACGTACTACTAGAGAGGGTTGGGGTTCCTTACAATGCATCTGATCTCAGACGCGCTATTAGAGAGGGTTGGGGTTCCTTACAATGCATCTGATCGCAGACGTGCTATTAGAGAGGGTTGGGGTTCCTTACAATGCATCTGATCACAGATGTGCTATGACAGAGGGTTGGGGTTCCGCAGATTTTCCCAACATAATTATAGGGTTCCTTAACCAGAAAAGGGTTAATAAACACTTCACTAGTATTAAAGTGATATTATGTTGGGCAAGAAATGAAGTTACTTGAACATCCCTCCGTAGAACAGTTCAAAGCATATTTTGCATACAAGATACAACAAAAGATAAATTCAAAACTGTTTGGCTTTTTAAAGCACATAAAAGCTTGATGCTGCGGATGGGCAGGGGATCTCAAGCTATTAAAAAGTTTGCAAAGTTAGAAGGGACGTGACTCCTCTTTCTTCCCCAGTGGCTGCACCTTTGCTGAAAACTCATTGTGAGCACGTTATAAAGATACAAAAAGATTAATAATGTCATTCATTTCCCACACCTCCCACGTGGAAAACATATACCTCCTTGTTTAGACAGACTGATAACTGTGAGAGCGTGGCTTCCCTACAACTACTCTACTACATCAATGTCATGAAGGGAGTTGTCCATGGAGTATTTGAACATATAAGGGCAGAGCACTTGAAAATGAGCTAGAGACGCTGACAAGGTAAATTCATTCTTCTTTCTACTGGTACAAATGCTTTCATTTTCACTCATGTCCCATTGTACACTTAATGACCTAACATACTGCTAGTTTGTTATGGGATCCAGAGCCTTTATTATCTATAACTCAGGGTTTTAAAGCAGCAGTGCTGACTGTTTTTTTCTCTCTCAACTTGGTTTGAACCGAGGGATTTTCCAGAGCTGAACCGTTTCATTTTCCGGGACTTTCTAGTTCCCGAGATACTTATCGGTGAGGTTACCAGTGTCTCTGACTCTTCAGGGGAAACAAAATGGCGTTCAAATTGGCCATATCCCACAATAGGAAGCAGTAACATCATCCATTATGGTTTCCTATGGGATGGCCATTTAAAAACCAGGAATCAATTTCGGTAACGTCACCGTTAAGTACCAACGGAACATGCAGGGTCTCCAGTTCCAATCTGCAGAATGGCTGCTTTAAGTTCAACTAAAATACCATTGAAATTGCATTTAAAATTTGCAACTACAGTTTTACCGTGCAGAGGCAAAGTACCCATACATGGTCTGGGAGCAGCCAGAAAGTTAATATTATATTATATACTTCAAATGTAAAAGGCATCAATCACCTCTCAAAACCATGCTGGTTTATGCTTTAGTTCTAAAAAGAAAGATTTCTACGCTAAAGGTAAAAAGTGCTAATTCTTGTGCAAGAAAGTGGACGTAAAAGTGTATTCAACATGTTCTTCTGCTTTACCTCTCCCATTCACCCTCGCTAATTAACACATTTGAAAAGAAACATCATGTCAGTAGAAGGAGGAACCTATGAATTCCTCGCTGAGAAAATAACTTGCACTTTGCGCGCGCGTAATAATAGGTAACATGATGAAAGCACCATGGCACGTGCTTATTAAATCACTTAGCTGGCACCCAGTAGCCTAGATGATTTCCCCCATCTGTGAGCTGAAAAGATTTAAATGAAATGCATGCTCAATTGAAGGTGCTGATGGTGCGATCTAGCCAGCTAATTAGAATGAACTGTTCTGGTCCTCTACAACCCTTTCTATCAGGAGCAGGAATTTCCTTTGGGCAGGCACCAAGCACAGCTTAAGTTGTTATTGCTCTTGCTGACTCCAAAGAATGCAGTCTTATATCCCATTCCCGCAATCAGCCCGTAAGAGCCTGCTCGCTATATGCTGACGTGTTTCCTCTATTCCAGTGCTGCTATTCTTTTGCATAATGGCAACACTGAGACACAGCCTTTCCAGTTCAACTCAGACTTACAATTTTGAGGTTTAGGAGTGTTTTTATTCGCATTCTTCTTTAAAAGCCTGCATCAGTGTGTAAGTTGCAATAATAGACTCAGATTTGTATTTTTTTTCCCCCCACTAAACTAAAGGCTTAGTGTGACTTTTTCGAAGTCTAGTGGTACAGTTGTGTGAAAAAGAAAGTACACCCTCTTTGAATTCTATGGTTTTACATATCAGGGCATAACAACAATCAACTGTTCCTTAGCAGGTCTTAAAATTAGGTAAATACAGCCTCAGATGAACAACAACACATGACATATTACATTGTGTCATGATTTATTTAACAATAATAAAGCCAAAATGAAGAAGCTGTATTTACCTCATTTTAAGACCTGCTAAGGAACAGGTGATTATTATGTCCTGATATGTAAAACCATGGAATTCAAAGAGGGTGTACTTTCTTTTTCACACAACTGTATGTGTTTGCAACTCCAGCTGGGTTATCTACTACATCAGTAAATCCAGCTGAAACGGGTAGAACTTGAAACATGCCAGAATCATGCAGCACATTTCGAAGCATGCTATTCTGCAGAGGACAAATCGTTCAACATCACCGGGCTTATGTACTATGGCAGGCGTGCGCAAACTTTTCAGTCTGCGCCCCCATTCCTGCTCTCCCCTCCTGCTCGCCCCACCCCCCGTCCCCCTTACCTTGGCTCCGGCATCAAATGTCGGCGTGGGGTCATGTGACGTCACGTTGCCATGGCAATGAGACGTCACGTGACCCGCGGTGTCAAATGACGGCCGAAGCCAAGGTAAGGGAATTTACAGAGGCCTCGCAAGGTCCCCCGGCACTTAATTTAAATG
Organism: Ascaphus truei; assembly: GCF_040206685.1. Lineage (NCBI taxonomy): Eukaryota > Metazoa > Chordata > Amphibia > Anura > Ascaphidae > Ascaphus > Ascaphus truei. The sequence continues at coordinate 226,531,046 of NC_134486.1, read as the reverse complement.
TCTTGGGGAAGAACGCGGGGGCCTCTGTAACCGCTGAGCCCTCCCTGGAAAATCTCGCACCTCCCCAGTTTGCGCTACCCTATACTAAGGTTTGCACACTGCTTTTGTGGCGCTAAATTAGCACATGGAAGTTTTTCACAGAAATGGACAGCGCTTGGCGTACAGATGTTAATGGCACGTACTAAAAAAGGATGTTTACGTGCGCCAAAAAAATTGCAGAAAATGCGTTAAAATCATCCGTAAAGTTCAACTTGGTGCAAACTCTAAAAAGTCTATTAATGTTGCTGTGTATCAGCCCAAAATTTCTTTGACACACCACAGATGTCTCATTATCTAGGTGTACAAAATGTATTATTTTCACAGCATGGCGATTATAAATATTACAGCACTAATATTTAATCTTTGCAATGCGTCAAAACTAATTTCAAACAAAGAATAATGCCTCGTATGTGTGAAGCCTGCATACATATTACGAAGGTTTGTACTACTTTTTAGAGCTAATATTTTGATGCACAAAACTAGATCAAATATGATCTTAGTACAGAGGCCTCCAAGTATTTGAATGTTTACAAAGAAGCACCGTAAATAGTTGGATTACATTTACTTCAAATGTTTAATTGTGAAAGTAACCTGACTCTCCGGGTAAGTCTCCAATTCTGTTTCAATATTATGAGTGTTGCAGGGTACATTCAACCACACACGCGGGTTCTCTTGATAAGGCTTATTTATTGAGCCTTAAAAAATACAGCACACAAAAACAAAATAGCTTCTTTTCAGCATACAAAAAACGAAACAGCTTCTCTTCAGCATGCAGGACACAGACAGTTAATCTTTGTACCTTGTACTTTGAAAACAGACCTTATAGCAGTAATCTTACTTCAGCATTTCAGTCCTATCTCTTGACCAGCTAGCTTCCATGCGTGTACAGCCTGGGGGTTTTAAAACACCTTGATTATGCAGCTAGGACCACTCTAATTGTCAGGAGCTTCCCAGCTGAAAATTAACCTCGTCACTGCATCACTGCATACCTACACATACGTCTGCCAGGCATATAGCTGGTGACGTTCATTCACCCTGTCACATTCCTCCCGTTAGTGTGAGGCTTGGGCAACGCACGGCTGAAGCCCGACCATCCACCCCTTCTCTAGAAAAGAAATCAGCATTGGCATTTTCTTTTCCAGGCCTGTCCTGAATCTCAAACGAGAAGGGTTGGAGAGCCATGTACCACCTGGTCAACCTAGCATTCGAGTCTTTCATAATATTTAACAATTTTAATGGAGCATGGTCTGTTACCAATGTAAAATGGACTCCCGTCAGGTAGTGCCTCAAGGCCTCGATTGCCCACTTTACTGCGAGACACTCCTTCTCAATTACCGAGTAGTTTTTTTTCCTTGGGAACAATTTCCAACTCAGAAATGGATCGGATGTTCCACTCCCTCAAACTGTTGCGAGAGCACTGCCCCTAGCCCTATCTCTGAGGCATCGGTTTGTACAATAAAAGGCTTATCAACGTCTGGGCTTCTAAGGACGGGACCCTCTGATAGACACCTTTTTACCTCCTCAAAGGCTCTCTGGCACTCCCTTGACCATACCACTTGTGTAGGGGCACACTTTTTTGTGAGGTCTGTTAGTGGGGCTGCAACTTCCGAGTAGTTGGGGATGAACCTCCGATAGTACCCTGCTAAACCCAACAGGGAGCATACCTGCGTTTTTGTGCGGGGGGTCGGAACATCTTTCAGTGTAGCTACCTTATCGATTAGTGGCCTTACTTTTCCACCACTACTGCATACCCCAGGTACTTGGCTTCCGCCTTAACTAAGGCACATTTCTTAGGGTTGGCTGTGAGCCCTGCCTCTCTTAGCGACTTGAGGACCGCTTTCAGCCCATTTAGATGGGCCCGCCAGTGTTTACTATAAATGACAATGTCATCTAGATAGGTCGTGGCATAAGCCCTATGAGGTCTCAGTACTTTATCCATGAGCCTCTGAAATGTGGCTGGGGCTCCATGCAGTCCAAATGGCATTGTCACAAACTGGTATAAACCCATGGGAGTGGCAAAGGCTGTTTTGCACTTGGACTTTTCCTCTAAAGGTATTTGCCAGTATCCTTTTGTTAAGTCCAGCGTGGATATATATTCCGCATTACCAAGGGCGTCAATTAACTCGTCCACCCTTGGCATCGGATATGCGTCAAACTTGGATACCGCATTGACCTTTCGGAGGTCCACACAAAATCTTACCTTCCCATCGGGTTTAGGGACCATAATTAGTGGACTACACCACTCACTGCATGATTCCTCAATCACGCCTAAATGTAAAATTTCTTGTACCTCCTTCTCTACCAGGGCCTTACGGCTTTCAGGCAACCTGTAAGGACGAGAGCGTACTTTTACCCCAGGTGCTGTCTCTATCACATGGGAAACTAAATTAGTTTGACCTGGTAAATCAGAAAAAACATAATTGAATTGTGTAACTATTTCTAACAAGTCCCCTTTTTGTTCAGAGGACAATTGTCTACCCATTGGGGCTGAGGACCCAGGTCCGTTTCCTCCTCCACCGGGTGGATGAATAGAGACCGCTGCACCTTCCAGGGTTTCAGCAAGTTCATATGGTAAATTTGTTTACCCTTCCTGGACCCTGGTTGAGCGATCTCGTAATCCACATCACCCGTGCGGTGGAGTACTTCAAATGGGCCGTGCCATTTGGCTAGGAGTTTACTTTCACAACTGGGTATGTTCCTGATGTACAAGTCCTGTTTAAAAGATTGACTCTGGCCTTTAGCATTGATATAAGTATGTTCCTGATATGCAAGTCCTGTTTAAAAGATTGACTCTGGCCTTTAGCATTGATATAAGTTAGTATGTTTGAATATCAAAAGGTGTTTTTTTTTTTTCCCCTCTTAACTCTGTGCTGTTAATTGACCAACTGGAACAAGCTGATTTATTGGGGCGAGGGGAGGGTCATGTGACTGCTTTAGCTGTATAAAACCAAAACCTTTCCTGCATTTTGCAGGCACTGCATTGGCATTTGAGGCAATTAAAGTGAGCTTTTAAGTGATAAATATAGTTAGACTATAGTTTGACTAGAGGTGACTGGGGACTGCATCTTTCTGCAAACTCCTTTACTCAAGACAACAAACGGTAAGCTATTCAGATCACACTATGATCCCATGCTTGCTAACCTGCATATTTTAACCCCCCCACCCCTTTACAACTTATTCACTGCAGCCTCTCCCAAAACTGACTGCACAATACACTGAAACCCTGAATTGACTCTAGCATTGCAATACAGCTAAACATTTGACAAGGAACAGGCACACCCCTGCTGTTTAGTCTGCACACACTCACTCTGCTCACAACAGCTCCATGCAGCACTGTCTACCTCTGGCATAATGAACCTGCTATGTACCTTAACTTTTTTCTTTCTCCTGGCCTCATGGAGATGTGACTCCCTCTATCCACTACAAACTCCTCCGTCCTGGTCCACAACCAACATCACCATACACCCTGGACTACTCAAAAGCCTTGCACTATCTACTGAATGTTGGTGGAGAACTCTAAAAAGCAGCACACCAACCACTGCTCACTCTAATGGCAAACACCACAAATTTACAAGTTGCAAACAACTACCCAAATTCCTACTCGTACTGTTACTCTCTTTAGCAGGTGATATTGAACCTAACCCAGGTCCTCCCATTTCAGCTCTGTCCCATGCCCCTGAGAATTCCACCTTTAAATTCCAAAAAGGGCTATCTGTCGCCCATATAAACATCCGGAGCCTGCTGCCCAAACTGGATGAACTAAGGGCTTGGTGCCTTATGCATAAACCCAAAGCCATCATTCTTACAGAAACATGACTAACCCCTAAGACCCCTGATGCAAATATCGCCATTCAGGGATACTCCATTTTTAGGAGAGATAGGTCAAAGAGAGGAGGAGGGGTGTTATTTTATATTGCAGACACCTTACAATTTAAACTGTTAAATTGCCCCCCAAGCCCACCCTCTTTTGAAATTCTAGTTGGCAAAATCTGCCTCCCCTTTTCTAAGCCCATCTTGGTTGCTGGCAACTACCGCCCCCCTAAAGCCCCTCTACAATCCCTGACTAATATCACTCAATTTCTTGGCTCCATTTCCTCTCTGAATGAGAAGAGTGAGCTGCTAGTTCTTGGGGATTTCAACTTCAATTGGCTTGACCCCAAAAACCACAAAATCCAGATACAACTCAAGCCACTTAACCTATCAAAACTCATTTCCCAACCCACACGGGTAAACTTGAAATCGCATAACCATTCCTTGCTAGACTGGATTCTCGCCTCAAACCCCAGCAGAATCCAATCCTCTGGCATCCTTCCTGACATTTTCAGTGACCATGCAATAGTGTACTGTGTAAGGAAAATTAAACCGCCCCATTCAAGCCCTAAAGTTCTCTTCACTAGAACATTTAAAAACTTTAACCCATAACAGTTTCTGGATGACCTTACCAACTGCTCATGGCACAGAATCGATTTAATTCCCGACCCTGATTCTGCGCTCGACTATTTCCAATCCGAGTTCTTAAAACTCTGCGATACCCATGCTCCACTACGCAAAATAAGGGTACGGGGGGCCCACCTTCCGTGGGTTACAACTGACCTTATTGCACTCTACCAGCTCAGGGATACCTTGTGGAAAAGCTACAAAGTAACTGGCACTACCAAGGATCTCAATCACTACAGATGCATGCGGAATATGTGCACAAGGCAAACAAGGCATGCAAAAACACAATATTACTCTGACAATCTCCACCAAAATACATCAAACCCAGCTAACTTCTGGCAGGTTATCAACAATATATTCCAGCCTCCTAACCATCAACAACCAAGTAATATCACTAATGGGGATATTACTCTGACAAACCCCACTGACATTGCAAATGCATTCAATGATTACTTTGTGGGGTGTGCCACTAACTTATTAGCGAAACGCAGCCCAACCACAAATCTGAATCTCATCCTGGGAGTACGCAGATAGCCCCACCCCCTCCCAACACTGCCCACAATTTTCAATTTGGCCCAGTATCTGAAGAGGAGATTATACAAGCGCTCCTCAAATTAAAACTAAGCAGCCAATGTGGACCTGACTTACTACAATCTAGGTTCCTACGACTTGGTGCCCCTGCCATTGCCAAACCAATTGCGTCCATAGTCAACTCTATCCTGTCTACAGGCCATATCCCTAAGACCTGGAAAACTGCCAGCGTTGTCCCAATCTTCAAAAGTGGGGACAAAAACACTGTCTCAAACTACAGGCCAATCTCACTTCTCCCAATTCTATCCAAAGTCATGGAAAAATGTGTCCACTCCCAATTAAGCGATTTCTATACCAAGACAAATTTCCCTAGCCAATTCCAATCTGGGTTTCGTCCCAAACACTCCCCAGCGTCAAATTACATGCTTGAACCTGGACATTCAAACCTCCTGCTCATTTGACGCTGGGTTACCAGGACGACGCGTCGCTGGAAGGGAAGGTAAGAGTATTATAGAGGCCTTGTGCGGTCCCCTGGCTTTTAATTTAAATGCCTGGGGGGAGAGAGCGCAACATCTATAACTGCCATGCCCCCCCTGAAAATATAGCGCCCCCCTGGGGGATGCACCCCCCAGTTTGCGCACTGCTGGTCTAGAACATTTGGTCATGGCCGTTTTGCTGCGACCAAATTACTTCTGGCGCTTTGCCGTGATTCTCTCCGCCATCAGAACCCATCACCACCGGTCGCTTCGCTGTTAAGATAAGTGCCTAAAACCCCTAACCTAAGCCCTAACCCCAACCACTAAAACCCCTTAAATTAACCCCCTACGCTAACCTCTAAACCCCTTAAATTAAAAGAAAGAGAAGTGTAGAATCGGAGCACAGAAAACAAAGGTAATTAATCCAGGGCAACTCCAAATAAAGGTTAATTTATGTGTAGCTTAGGTGGATAACAAATGGAAAACGCACCTACGCAGTTCGTGAGCAAGCACTTTATCAAGGGGCGCATGAAACGCGTAGGGCGTTTTCCACTTGTTATCCAGGCGCTTATTCCTCTTTATTCCCATTATATGGACTGTTATCACTGTGGACGTTCTATAAAGCACCCAGGATTTTCATGGACATCACGTACTAACAGCTGACAGGGCTCACATATGATTTTGAGCACATTCCAAACCTTTTTTCTATGGCCCTTAAATTAACCTCCTACCCTAACTGTAAAATTTACCTTAGGCCGCGTTTATAGTGGGCGCGCGCGCCTATCAGCCAAGCGATTTGTTCTCATAGTTTTTGCGCGGCGGGGAGGCATGGCGGAGGCGTCACATGGCTGAACCGCTCACACTACGCGGCCGCGGCATGAAAAAACAAAGTAATTTGTAGCTTGAAAATTCTGCTGCGCGGTCGCTCTGCATTGCGCTCGTGCGCACTATGGCCTCCCTCATTGACTCCCACAGATTTGTTCTCACGGCGCGTGATGACTCGTGCAGTCGCGGTTACTATAATTGCGGCCTTAGAAGCAGCAGCTCAATCGCCTGAGGAAGAATACTTTTGTATTCGAAACGCGTCGCGAAGGGTGTCGCTGGTCTGTTTATCACATACAGCCAGTCTTCACACAAGTGTTTTTATTGCTATTTTTATTGCCATTTTCGATCGAAACGGAAAACGGGCGGGCACTTCCGGGACTACTATAGGGGGCCTCATTTGCCGCGCATGCGCACTACGCAGATCATCACGCCGACAAGCGTGTGAAGCAGAGACGCAGCGCAACCTCTGAATACAGCCCCAGCGCGCGGGGCTTGTTCCTGAAGACTGAGATTACCCCCCTCTTCATCCCATTTGTTGCCCTACCAATAGAAGTGACGATCGTGATCTGGACCATTAAAGTTTTTATATATGTAAGTGCATATTATTATCTTTATTTGTTGTCAATACATATCATATCTCAATCTTGGTGCGCTTTTGTGTTTTTTCTTTTTTCCCAAGCAGCAGCTCAATAGTTAAGTATATTTAGGTATCAAAAAAGTAGTAAAAATTGGTTAGAAAGTTTCTACAAAATTGAATTAAATGCCAGATTAATACGACTATTTTGTTATTCTAAACCAGTGATTCCCAACTGGGGGTTCGTGAGGTGACTCCATGGGGTTTGGCCCCAAAAATATGTAATGGTGAATCCCAGACAGTATATTGGGTTCCTGAGCCTGAATGGGCTCTACACACTTAGCAAGGTCCCAAGCTGTACCTAAGGCCGCGTACCCACTGTTCGTGGCTGTGCACACTACAACGTGCCTCCAGGGGGCCGGCCCACGTCACTAACTGCGCGCGCCTGCAGAAAGCGCGATGCCGTGCGATGGCCATGTCATGGCGGTGGTTCAGCCAATGAGAGTGAACCAGCCGCGTGACATCATGGCCACGCCCCGCCACACCTCCCCAGGGGGCCGTAGCCTAAATCTTGTCTTTGCTCACATAGCTCTTCTCTGACATGCCAAGACGTGCGTCCCATCGCAACCCCTAGACCACAGATCGCGGCTGAAACTGGTGCACGCGCCGCCAGGCGTTCCGACGCGCACGCAGTGACTGGAGCCGTAGCGTTAGCGTGGGTGGTAGAGCTGTCAATTACAGCAGGGGCTTCCAAAGTTGCTCCCCACAATGCTTTGCATCCACAGCGGCAAGGCATTGTTTTGTGACTTTGGAAGTTTCCCAAAGTAATTCACCATTATACAACCCATGCTGTCTGCACACACTGAGGTGCAGTTTGGGGCCTTATTAAGCGTGAGTGCCCCCGCAAAGCTCAGGACACTACAATGCCTGGGATCGGTCAAATTGTTTTGTTAGCGATAGTCTGATGCGTAGGCAATAAGATATATTAATTAGGGGTTCACAGAACAAATATTTTCTAGAGAGTGGATGCACAATGTAAAAAAGGTTGGGAATCACTGTTTTAAAGCATTAGAGAACAATAATTTAAAATCCCATGATAATTTGTTTTTCCATGGGGGACCTGTCAAATTAATCTGAAACACCAAGCGAAAAAGAGCTCTGTATAAACATACGACAAACTTATTTTTTGCTTTCCCTAATTCCGATTAAAGTATGTGGGGGAATAAAATGTATCTCACAATAAGTCCCTTTATTTATTTATTTTTTCAATGTTTTTCTGTTCAAAACAGTTTGTACAAATTAAACACACACACGCACACGCACACACACACATCAAATAAAAAGATCACTTGTGAGCACATTCACATGTCTTAGACAGGTCTGCAACCTTGCCTTTCATCATTATCACCTAGCATACAGTGCTTCCATTGCAGCAAGGGATTCTGGGAAATGACATGCAAATGAGCACCCGCGGCCTAAGATGTGAATGTGCTCACAAGTGAAAGTCTTTATTTGTTATATGCTAACGGTGGAGGTTTTTTGTTGACTTTTTCACACACCATAACTTACACTTACTTACTTTGCGCCTGGCTCTCCCCTGTACTCACTGTCCTGGGTTGCTGGTTATTTCACTCAATGTGAGGCCTAAGCAAAGCCACCCCCTCCCTCCCCCCCCCCCCCCCCCGCAGCACACAGTGAGAGGCAGAAGCTGGCGAGCGGCAACCTGCGAGAGGTTGAGGTAGGTGAGGGACGAGCTGCAGGTTGCCGACCCCTGCTGTAAGGGAACAATGTTCATGACAGTTAATGCTAGCAAATCTCATGTGTGAATTACCCTCTCTCTTCTTATTCATTTTCTTCTCAGTTTACAATTGTCACCAGGCTGCCAGTCAAAAATGCCTCAGGCTGCTATAGCCTCAGTTTAGTCACAACAAGATGTGGTTAAACGGAAACTTTTCCTATGTTGACAAAAAGGAGGCCTAATCCCCTCTCCTGGTTAAAATGGATAAGAAGTAAAGATTGACACACTGTGCTCATTTGCATGTCCTTACCCAGAATCCTTGGTGGCAGTGGAAGTACTGTTTGCTAAGCGATAATGGGGAAAGACAGGGTTGCAGACATCTCTCCGAGACATGCAAATGAACCACAAGTCGTATTTTTATTTACTGAAGGTGTATACTGTTTGTAAAAGAGGTGCAGTTCAATGCAATGCAAATGCACATATATATTTGATGTTATGAAGGTGGTAATAAGTGAAGGGCAACGCACACCCAAAAGACACCAAAATATTTTAAAAATAACACATATTTATTTCTTGAAATCGATGTTTCGGTCGCACACTGAGATCTTCATCAGGATTTAAAATCCTGATGAAGGTCTCCGTGTGAGACTAAAATGTAGATTTTTGATAAATAAATATGTAGGTTCTTTTTTAATATGTTGGTGTCTTTTGGGTGTACTTTGCCCTTTTGTCTGTCATTGCCATGTTTTGTGTATTGAGTTGTAGGCACAAGCTTTAGCACCCCTGCAATTTTTGCTTTCTACCTTCATTTTTTATATTTTGAGTGTGCAAGTGTATATATATATATATATATGTATCTGTACCGTGTATATAATATATATATTATTGTGATGTTATGAAGGTGAACGGCTTTTAGCACACGTTGCAACTCTGAACTCACTGTTGCAATGTTTCCCTCTTAGGCGGCGATTATAGTAGGCGTGTGCACACACGAAGGAGCACATGGCGCCCTGTGATGGGTGAATTGTGCTGGAGGCGATTGGGGAGGCACGGCGGACGCGTCACCAGGCTGGTTCGCCCTCGTTGGCTGAACCGCTCACGTGACGCGGTCGCCGTGCAAAAAAAAAACAAAATAGATTGTAGTTTGAAAAATCTGCCGCGCGGTCGCTCTGCATCGCGCCCGTGCTCGTGTGCACTATGGCCGGCCAAAATCAGCTGCTTCACTTTGTTTCGCAGCGCGCAAAAATCGCATGCACCGTAGCGCCTACCATAATAGCAGTTTTAGGCATAATCCCCAAATTAGGTAGTATTGGGTCATTGTGTAGTCCACAGATTCTCAGATTTAAATTTGAAAAGCTACATGTAAGATAAATTATTAAACAAGTGTTAAAATGATACAGTGGCTGTTGTAAGGTTTACGGCATTTACAAGACAACAAAAAATATATGTTGATAATATAAAGATGACAAGTGGGAAAGCCCTTTTAACACCTCCACTGCTGAGTGGTGCTGCTTTAAACTATCATTGCATCCATACTCCATATATCAAAAGCAGCCCCAGCAATGCAGTTTTAAAACCTCCCAAAATTGTATATTGCCTACATTTTTTTTACATCTGTGCCAGGTGGCAACTCTACAGCTGCAGAGAATATGCAGAGAATATTTATATTGGTTTATTTTCTTTTCAATATGGGGTGTGTTCATAACTAATTAAAAAAAACGAATTATGGTGATAACATTTCACCAAGACTTTTTGGCCCGACTGCCCCCTTCGGCGGATATAGAATAAGCCCCTTGCTATCAGTTTCCTTCAAAACTATCAGTGCTGGAGGGACATGCCACCTCCGTAGCCACGGACCCACCGTCACTTCTGCATCATGTGACCGCTCTTCGGAGCGATCACGTGATCATTTCCCTGTTCCCTGTTCTGGCTGTTGGGCCTGATGTGAAGGGGGCACTAAAGAGGTTAAGTAAAAGATATACTGTACATACAAGTAAAACACTTGAGGGCCTAACAACTAAGAGTAGCAAATGGAATTGTTGTGTATTGACATAGAAATCAAAAAAAGGAATGTGCTTAGAACACAAATGTGAATGGTATGTACTTAAAAAAAAATCAAATCTATGCACCAAAAAAAAAAGTCATGTAGTTAAACGTAGCGTAAACCCTGAACATTCTGTTGGTATTGTTAGCGCACAATTAAGTTGCTATGCAACAACCAAAAATTTACTTAACGCAGCACATTATATTGGTTCCCAAAATGGATCAGTTTCAAGTCAAGGTATGTTCTACTTTTTAGCACTAAACTGTTGACATATTTTTTTTAATTTTTTTAATCTTGCTACATAGGGCACCTGGTTATTTAAAAAACAAAAACAAAAGTCAAATCAAACCCAAGGACAACCTGCATCTTTACTCACTTGTTCTATCCATTGTGTTACTGAATGCAGCATGTTGGCACCATGTGTATACAGGTGATAATTAATGTTAATGACCAACAAATGGGTGCACAGATGTGTCAGAAAAGCAATGGACCATATGGTGGATATCAATAGTCCACAGACCATACAGCAAGAAATCACTGCAAAGCACTAAGATGTTTTACCCCTTTGGTTGCCAAAGATGCCAGCAAAGCATTGCAATGCATGGCACTGAAAGAATTTAGGTAATGACTCAAAGAAAACATATCAGTATATAAACATGTACTTTACAGATTTTCTCCTCTTCCTTTTTTGCGCAAAACTGGAAGTTTGATTTATTCCGTTTTCAGTGGGTTTAAACAAAGGAAAATGTATTTTCCAACAGACATACTTATTTCTATTTCTATGTACAATGTACAATTCATTAATTGTAGCCTATTTGCAAAATAAAGTCACATCCAAATTGGGCATCACTACATTATAAGATATACAGAGCAAAAACAAGTGTTCTGTTTAAAAACAGATGTAATGGACTCCTACATACAGAACTCGAAAGAGGAAAAAAAACTAAAATTCAGTTCCAAAAATAAATTACTGTCTAGCTTTTGTAGGTTTGCTACATAGATTGTAAGCTCTTTGGGACAGGGTCTCCCTTTGTCTCATGTTGTCATTTACCTGTTACACTTATACCAACTCTTTCTCATTTATGTACCTTGTATTGTAATGTGCTGCGTACATTGTTGGCGCTATATAAATAGAATTATACATACAAGCCAACACATATCAATCCCACCTTTCACAGTTGTGAGACAGCGCTCTTTACACTAGGCCTTATTTGTTATCACCCTAGCATTGTTAACTCAGACCTGCAGCAGCTGTAATGTATTAAAATACTGTAAACATAATGTGAATACTCCAAGACAACCCCTTTATTACTCAGGACTGCAGGAACTCTCTCTGAGTGAGGGAATCATAGGAAATCATTTACATACATACCCCTGCACCCCTACTTCCAGCCCCTATACCCCTAATCCAAACACATTGTGATTCTCCTCCCTGCTGGAAGCTCAGTCTAAATTTAGAGAGGCTACAAAAGAAAAGAGGTAACTGCAGAAGGAAAATCTGGGTGGAGAATAAATCACATCATCTCTACACTACTGTTTCTCATCCCCCTACAGGGAGATACAGTGGCCGAAGTAGCCCTTCATTTGATCAATAAATAAAGATATAGACACAATTTGTCACATTTATTTAAATGCCAATAACACGGTGTAAAAACTAAAAATAAGTATCTAATTATAACACCATGTCACATTTTCGATGACAGTGTTATGGCGATGACTGTTTTTAAATGTAATTGTAGAAAAAGTCACGTTTTCTGTTATTTTAAGTGGAACGCAACATTTATCATCGGCTATAAATGCAGGAAACATTGCAGCATTCAGGATGATACCCCAAAAGCACACATCATCATTCGTTTCTTTCCCATACGGCACCCTTAAATTAAGTCTGAGGCACCCCTGGGTGACATGGGACCATGGTTCAGAAACACCGATCTACACACATACCATTAAAAGACAGCAGCTGATTCCAACACAGTGCAAAGTTATTGCAACTTCAGACAACTATTTCCAGCAATAATAAATGCGCCCTTAAGTCGTGTCTCATTTGGATGCCTAACCTGTTTATGGTCATTGCAATAAAAGTGTACAATAAATACAACAGATTGGTGCTTACCTCGCAGCTCGAGGAATTGAGATGCCAGTGAAATCCAGAAATCTAGTCCCAGAGCACTACAGAAAGTTTTCCTGCAGAAGAAGTGGCTGGTGGGGGAGAGGTATTGTTTTGATTGCAGATGGAGAAGTTTATAATACACTTTGGGGAGGAGGTGCTTATTACTGCATTGTTTCAGGTCTGGCCTCCGCTGCACAGCCCTCTCCCTGCCCCTCTCTCCTTTGTACGTCTGGGCAATGTCTGGGAGACATTCTACGCCTCCTGTAGAGCCGCACCCTCTCAGAACGCCTTCCACCAATCCCTGCCCGCAGAGCACAGTCTCATTTGCATAGAGACTGGCTTTTCAGCCAATGAGAGGACACACGTGCAGAAAGGGGCGTGGTCTGGTGGCATTGTGGCCAGCAGCCGATATAATAGTGCTGCTGCTGGCTCTGCCCAAGCTTCAATATCCTGAACATATGGAGCTTTTAACCAGCTCCAAGTCCCCCGGAGATATACTTTATAATGACAAGGCCTTTCCTGTTGTACCTTCAGAAGAAGCTCAAATACCTGCAATCATTCCAAGTAATGAGGGGATATTAGGTACAACAATGTTGTTATCCTCTGCAGCGCTGACGTACAGTATGCAGTGCTGTACATATTCCAGGCTCAAAATGTCATCTAGTTTGTGGTGTCTGAGGCACAGATTAGTGTCATTTGCCTAAAGTCACCAAAAGCGGACCAAGGCTCTAGAACTTCAAAGTCAGTGACATTATCAGTAGACAACTGTATTTTTTCTCTGAGAAATTGTATATTGACTTCAACACTGGCTTTTGTTTGTGAAAAATTAGATTAGCTATGAAACTCCAGAAGAATGCAGATTGATCTGCTATTAATTTATTTATTTTGTACTAGAATCAAATGTGGCATATTTTTTCACCAGGATTCCTATATTTGACACATCTGTTGAATTGAGGTTTTTTTACACCAGAAAAGGGATTAAAATGAGCTGCTCAGGTATAGGTTCAGTGGCGTAACTACCACCCGGATGTCCAGGCACACCCGCGGGGGCCCAGCTCGTGATGAACCCCCCTGGCAGTTTACAGAGGCCTCATGCTCTTCCCCACAGTAATGAAACTGATTGCCTGGGAGAGAGAGTGGGGCCTCTGCCAGAGCAGCCCTCCTCCATTGCAGTTGCGGCGTCACGTGACGCTGCGTCATCATGGCAACGTGGTGTCACGTGGTGATGCACTGCCATGACAAGGTGTCATCACATAACGCAGCTACGTCATGACGTCGCTGGACGAGGGCCGGCGGGTAAGTGAAATGCCCGAGGGCCCCTTACCCTGTATTTAGGCCACTGTATACTGTAGGTTTCTGATAAACTTCCTTGAAATATAAAAGTTGGTTACCTACTTCATAGGGCTGTATTGATAGGTAATAATTATTATTTGTTTGCACAGGGTCAACACAGCGAAACCTGTTCCAGATTTACTGTAGGAAATAATCTTTTTCTTTTGATACATCTGGTGCTATATTTGTGCTCCAGTTTTATAGCCGGGAAACGGATTTTATACATAATCCAGCCACTTCTACATTGGGCAGTCCGGGATTCACCAAGTGTGATAAAGATATCCCAGCTCGATTCCACATGAAAGGATCAAACACCAATGCAAGCAGCTTCTTCAGAAAGATTCAACTCCCCCTAAAGTAAAAATGTTACTTATTCACATGGGCAAAAATAAGTCAGTTTTCTTTGGGTCCGCCCAGTTTAAATGTTATCTGACAATTATTGGTCCTCAAATGTCTTTGATCGAAGCAGAATTTGTTCAAACACAACATGTAATTCTAGTAGCTGTATTGGTCCTGGAGATGAGCATATTTGTTGTGATACCTCAAAGGTTTCTTCAAGTGTAAATACGTTACATTTGCAGAAGAAACCTATGAGACTTTGAAAGCTCTGAACACTATATTTTCTATTTATAAAAAACTCTAATGTTGGTCCGCTAAAAGCTATCACAACCTACAGCGTATCTGCTCAAATACAATATCAAAGCGAAAGACTCGGGATGAACAACCGCTCTGTATATAGAGGAGTTGACAAAAAGTGTTATAACAAGAGAGATTAGGTTATGATTGTATAAATACTCCATTGCATTTAGTTACTAATAATTTACTGTGGAGAAAATAAAATATTTTAAAATACTTATACCTGTTTGATTTGTATAAAATTAAACTGCATTTAGCCTATGGAACATGCCACTGCATGCCACATGCCACTGCATACCACTGCATGCCACATGCCACTGGAACACTTAACTTTTGCCCCATTCAAATCAATAGCAGTTAACGTGGGATTAAGCTGCAATATCCATTTCTCAGAGTTTCATGAATGTCCCTGTATCTATCAATGCGGAGGTAAATGTGCATTTATCCTCTTTACCATTTTCCGGTACACAGTTGCTTCAAATGTAAGACACAGCTTCTTACCGGTCTGGGACATTTGGTCGCGGCCATTTCGCTGCAACCCAACGACCGCTGGTCTTTAGCCGCAACTCACCTCGCTGCCGCCTGCTTCGCCACTAATCTAAGTCACTAACCTTAGCCCTTACCCTTAAACACCCTCATGTTAACCCTTAATACTAATACTACCACCTACCCTAAAAACCTTAAACTCTTAAGCTAGCCACTAAAACCCCTAAAGTTAACCCCCTACCCTAGCCACTAAAACCCCTAAAGTTAACCCCCTACCCTAGCCACAAAAAACCCTAAAGTTAACCTCATACCCTAGCCACTAAAACCCCTAAAGTTAACCCCCTAGCCACTAAAAACCCTAAAGTTAACCTCATACCCTAAACACTAAAACCCCTAAAGTTAACCTCATACCCTAGCCACTAAAACCCCTAAAGTTAACACCCTACCCTAGCCACTAAACCCCCTAAAGTTAACCTCCTATCCAAGCCACTAAACCCCCTAAAGTTAGCCCCCTACCCTAGCCACTAAAACCCCTAAAGTTAACCCCCTACCCTAGCCACTAATACCCCTAAAGTTAACCCCCTAACCTAGCCACAAAAAACCCTAAAGTTAACCTCCTACCTGTGACGATCGAAAGGGGGTGGCCCGGTATTAAAGGGGTTGCACCCCATTTGACCATCCGCTGACCTCACCAGGGGGACAAGGGGTTAACAGGGCTGAGGTCCAGAAATGTGATTTAACCCTTGTTATGACATGAAAATGTGTATTCCCCTGTTCCCATGCTTTATTGTAATATCTGGTCTAATCAGTGTCTGCATCACACACACACTAGGATCCATCCGGGAGTACAAGGGTTAATAGTTCTTTAGTGATTATAGCCCTTTGTGTAATTTTCCCGCCTTTTCAGGCACCATTTTGCAGGGTCCCATAGGCCGCCATTTAAGCTCCATGCGTTTCAATGGCGAATCTTGCTGTTTTGGTCCTGTTTCCTATGAAGACCAGCAGATGGCGTCCGAGAGGAGGAGCGGCGGTTTCCCATTGTAAGTCAATGGGCCCATTGACTTCAATGGAGGTTCCTCGACGGAGCTTTCCAGGAACGAGTTGGCTCCCGTCCAAACCGCAAAACCGCAAAGCGGATACTTTTTCAATAAGAGAGCTTTGATCACTTAGCAGTCAAGTTCAACGACAAGTGGCGTGGGAATAAACAGTTCTAGAGCACCTAGAAATAAAATTCTTTTTGCCCCTAGTTCCTAGGCCTCCCCCCACTCGACCACAACCGGGTCCCCGAATCCTGAACCCCCGATAAGGGTCAAACCGAGAAGAGCGGGTCACGCCATAGGTTCCAATGGCGGCGGCAGAAACAGCTCAAGAAAATGGCTAAGTGTAAAAAGCTGAAATTTAGGAAACGATAGCTCCGGTTCCGGAGGGTCCAGAGGGCCAGGGTTTGGGGTACCTGTAGTCAATGCTCCGGCATCGCTGCAGAACCATCCTTGACCCTCTTGGACCAACCCGACGGAGTATGGACCCCCTTGAAAGTTCGGGACTTTTCCCATTGACTCCAATGGCGGCCAATCTCCATTGACCGGCTATGGCGGAAAACCCCCATTGACTTCAACGGTGGCGTAGCCCCATTGAAAGTCTATGGCGGTGGATTCCCATAGCTGCCAACGGCGGCGGTTTGCCATTGAAAGTCTATGGCGGCGAAGCCCGTTGTTTTCAATGGGGATTTAGTGAAAGACCGTGATTTAATTTACAGCGGAGTTTATTGTATTAAAATAGGAAACGGTTTAAGGTGTATTTGTGTAACTCCGGTTCCGAAGGTCGTAGTAAGTCTCAAATTGGACCATAGGGTGTACCAGTTCCGGCATTGAGAACTGGGAAGTTTGGACCCGCTGGACCCAACGGAACCGGATATTTCAATATGTTGGTGTTTTATCTTTAATACTGCGTCCCAAGGTATGGACAAGAACCAGAGGAAATTCCCTTGGCAATAAGGCAGCAGATGGTCAGGGAAAGCGTCCCAACGTCTAGAATTTAAGTGCTGTTCAAAGGAGTTTATCACCTACACTGTTTACAGGAGGGCGGAGATGACTCAATCCAGAGCAGGCTATAAGTGTCCCATTTCACACCTTACAACAAAGGGTATCCTGCCAGAAATTCCGTTTAGTAGACTGGCTGGCATTCCTGATGCAAATGTGGGGCTGCAGAAATGAGACCCCAGAGTCCAACTGAGCATGTGCCAACTAGCTGGGGGGCATGTATCAAAATGTGTTCCCATGTTAGTGAGTGGCTACAGGTAATTGAAAACCAATCACCTGTACTTAATGTTAAGGATAGGGTTACAAAAGGTTTATAAACAAAAATATTGACCACACAGTGTACAACATATAACACAAGATATGGCACCTCCTCACTGTTCCCCTACTTGTGAGAAGCATTGCCTCCAGAACCAAAGTGCCGGCCATCCGTCTGACTGAAGCCGGCACCGAGACCGGAGGAGTGCATCAAGTCGGTGCGGAGACCAGCAGCCAGCAAGGCTGAGAGAGAGACAGCGATCGGTGAGCATGAAACCCGGCAGGCTGAGCAAAGATCCACAGCTGCAGCCGCTGTAACCATCAAACCGCCCGGAGAGCAGGGAATGGACCCAGCTCCAGGACGGCATAGACTTGTGGAGGAAGCGGGTGGTCTCGGAGACCATGGAAGTCTTGCACCAGGAGAGGTAATGGGCGTTGTGGTGGCCCGTCCATTTTCCCTGAAAGAGCTAGCACTGGTGTGTGCGTTGGGCAAGATGTGGTTCCCGGCAAAGTGGACCCAGTACCTGGCGTCGGTACCACACCAACCTGCTTATTCCCTCCCAGAGCCCGGCACTCAAGCAACGCCGCTCTGCACTCAGTTGCCCTTTGCTGGGGTTAGTCCACCGGCGGCGGAGAAGCTCTGGAATGAGCCCGGTGCTCAAGCAACTCCGCTCTGGACTCCGTTGCCCCTTGCTGGGGTTAGTCCACCGGTGGCGGAGAAGCACCGGCAGCCGCTGCGGCACTGCCAACAAATGGGCCACAATAATGCCCGGTGCCCTGATCATGCGCGGTCGGGCGAAGAAGCCCCTCAGGGCCAGCGCTCACGAGCTGTGGAAAAGATGACCAAGTTAGCGGCATCATCTGATGGCTCCCGCCCAGCCGGGGCGACAACCCTCCTCGGGACGTCTCCTGGAGAACCTGGACGGGCTGCATCAGCAACAGCGGCGGAGAGCGGCGGCCATCCACCTGATCCCGGCGGAGAACCGGCGGCGGCGGAGAAGAAGCCGCCACTCTGGCATCCTGCTGGCAGCAATTTTATTTGGGGGGAGGGTTGGGGTGTGCGGGAGGTGGGTGTTTCACATTGTTTGGCGGAGTCGGCGATTCCCAGCGATGACCAGAGCCCCACAATCCACGCCGGCGACCCTGCATCAACGCCGGGTACTGCTGCGGCAGCTACCCGGGGCTCGCCCATGGCGGCGGCGGCGGCGGCGGCAGAAGAGCCACGATTCCGGAAAGTGCCGGAGCCCTTTCTGAGTGGGGGGAGGGACAGGGATTGCGGCAGGGGGTTATGTTACCAAGTTTGCATGGAGCTGTGTTTCTCCACAAAGACCTGGGACCCCGGTCCTGCATCGTTTCCCCTGTGCCAACCCCGGGCGCTGCTGCGGCGGTGACCCTTTGCTTCCCGGCCCAGATGATGCCGGCAGCGGCCACTCCAGTCCCCCTGCAATCGGGACCAACGAAAGCGGCGGTCTCTGCAGGGACCAGCGAGGTAAGCCAGACCAAGTCGCAGACTGACCCTGACTTATTTTTCCCTATGACTGTACCCTGTTGTTTCACTATACGGGTGACTGGGGGGTGACAGGAGATAGGGGTACCAGGGGACGGGAAGGAAGGGCAGCTTGTAGGGCAGCTAGACCCCCATTACCCTGGCGGAGCTGCAAAGGGACTCTCAGTTAAGAGCCCCACTGTTGCAGCCTTGCTACGGGCTGGAGGTATCAGGGGTTGTGGCAAAGTTAGACCACCCCCAGATTACCTGCCAGCCAGGAGCTAAGGTGGGTGCATCTGCACCAGCAACCCTGAGCTCATCCCCGGTAATGGGGAGACAGTGTCAGGGAGATGGCCTCAATCTGGTGTCCCTAGGATCCAGGCTAGGATTAGCTAGGGAGAAGCGGAGTGAGGGGAGGCTGCAGGTAGGTAGCCAGCATCAGATCTCAGTGGGAGAAGAAGGGCTAGTGGTAGCCGGGGAGGGACAGCAGCAGGTATGGCAGCTAGAGTTTCCCATTACCCTGGCAGAGCCTCAGGGGGTGTCTCAGATCAGCAACCCCCTGTTGCAGCCTGGCTATGGGCTGGGGGTATCCGGGGCAGTGGTAAGCTTGTGCCACCCCAGGGATACCTGCCAGCCAAAAGCTAAGGCGGTTGCATCTGGAGAGACGCCCCTGAGCTCATCCCTGGTAAGGGGGAGACAAGGTCAGGGAGGTAGGTGCACTCAGGTAGCTCCAGTGTCTGGGTTAGGCTTGCCCAGGGGGGAGAGGAGTACAGGTGGGCTGCAGGGAGGTAAGCAGCAGGCTGAGGTGCTGGGCCTAGGGGATGCTAGGCAGGTAGACACCGTGGGGCAGGGGGAGATAGGAGGTCAGTGGGGTGTTAGGCAGCTGGCAGAAGCTAGGGATGGGCTAGGTATGCAGAAGGTCCCTTGTTCTGACTGGCCAGGAGTGACCCCAAAGGAGGGGCTGTGGGTAGATAGGCAGCCAGGGAGGAGAGTCAGGAGTATAGCAGAGCAACTGCAGGTGGGCACAGAGCCAAGGCAGGTAGGGTCCCTACAGGATAGTGGCATAGCTCTTTCCCAGACTTGGTTGACAGTAAAGCAACGGTCTGTGCTTGATAGCTGGTCTCTGGCAGGTTCAGAAACATGCCAGTCTCTGGGCAGTGTGCAGCCTCGTCTGAAAGGGGACCCCTTCACCATGGACTGAGTTCACCAGGCCCTGGGTGGGGGCAGAGGGAGGCAAAGGAGAATGCCCGGCGGCCACGTTGGTGCCCTGCTCCTCAGGATCTAGATTTCACTATCCACTGTGGCCAGGACAATGTACTGGACAATGCCGGAGGACAATTGTGCCAGGCCAACCCCTCAGGACTTATTGAGTGCTTCAAGGGCGCCAGTGGTATCCCAGTGCCAGGGGGAGGCAGCTGGGGCACCAGGCACCCCTTGAGCAGGGGAGGTGTGACGATCGAAAGGGGGTGGCCCGGTATTAAAGGGGTTGTACCCCATTTGGCCATCCCCTGACCTCACCAGGGAGACAAGGGGTTAACTGGGCTGAGGTTCAGAAATGTGATTTAACCCTTGTTATGACATGAAAATGTGTATTTCCCTGTTCCCATGCTTTATTGTAATAAGTGTCCCATTTCACACCTTACAACAAAGGGTATCCTGCCAGAAATTCCGTTTAGTAGACTGGCTGGCATTCCTGATGCAAATGTGGGGTTGCAGAAATGAGACCCCAGAGTCCAACTGAGCATGTGCCAACTAGCTGGGGGGCATGTATCAAAATGTGTTCCCATGTTAGTGAGTGGCTACAGGTAATTGAAAACCAATCACCTGTACTTAATGTTAAGGATAGGGTTACAAAAGGTTTATAAACTGTTGTCCACCCTTTATCCTGTGTTCTTCTATACCATCTTGATTGCTGAGAGAAGTGCTATGCAATGTCTGCATGCAAGGTCTTTTCATGGCTTTTCGTGTCTTGGAATGATGAAGATTGCTGTATGAACTGCCAGTCCAGATGTGACTGTTTCATCATTTCCATCTTTAAGTAAGTGTCCATATTTTGCCTGTTATTTGTATATTTTGTGTGTTCACCTTTATCAAGGAATAAATTATATTTTATCATATCTAAGTCTCGTCCCAGTTCCAGTTCAACCCAGTTATATATATATATTATATATATTTATTTTTGTGTATTATTAATAGCCTGTCACAAAGCTCCCGTCACAATACCCTAACTACTAAAACGCCTAAAGTTAACACCCTACCCTAGCCACTAAAAACCCCTAAAGTTAACCTCATACCTTAACCACTAAAACCCCTAAAGTAAACACCTTGCCCTAAAACGTATTTTCTCGTGTTTAGCAGCCAATGGCGGAGGGTCATCCTGCGGCTAAACGCTGGCGTGGAGTTGGTTGCGGTGGGACGGCCGCGACCAATTGTCCTATTCTGGCATTTTTCATCTGGTGTATACTGTTAAAAAGTTACGCCACCTTACACTTGGCAGGTTTTTTTTTATAGCGATTGACGGGAGAAAAAGTAATGCACGTGTTACATCTCCCTATCTACTCCTTCACACTCACCAATTCACACGCAATGTAGCAACCATTGCAGCATAGAACTTGATACTGTATACTGTATTGACGCTGAGGTACAACATTAAAATGATTCTTCTTGCAGCAGCATTTTTGCTCCAAAATTGCCTTTTCGCTTACTCACCATTGTCACTAGGATGTGCATGTTTAGAAAACATTTTTTAAAGTCAGTTTAACAACAAAAACTTTTGTTACTCCTGTGCATGATGTGCATTATCATATATAAAATCAAAACTTAAACTTGAGGTATATACATCTCACCTTTGTATTAGCGGTATGGTGAGTCCTTTATCTATACAACAATATACTCTGCCAGGGGCGCAGATGGGGGTAGAGCTGGGACAAGAGTCCGTGGCCCGGCAGCTCCAGGGTGACCGTCCGGTCCTGGAAGTGTGGGCCCAACTTCTGCATCCGTCCGCAGGGCCTTACCCCCCTCCCCCATGGGGCCCAGAAGCCCTTCCCCAAGAAGAGAGGAATGTAAGAGATGGGGGGAGAGAAGGGGTATAGAGTGACAGAGGGGGAAGTGAAAGCGGGGAGAGAAGAAGGGTTGAGAGTGATACAGAGAAGGGGAGAATAGAGACGGGAAGGAGAGAGTGGGAGCGTTATAGGGAAGGGGAAGATGGGTGGAGATGATGAGAGAAAGTGGAAGGGCAAGGGGGGGAGAGGGGGTGTAGTGAAAGAAAGGGGAAGAGTGAGAAAGAGGGTGGCAGAGTTGGAGGGGAAAGAGTGAGAGAGGGGGAGTCAGAGACAGGGAGAGAGGTGGACAGTGAGTGGGGGGAGATAAATTCATAAGAGGGAGAGAGGGGGGAAGAGGGGAGAAATAAAGGGAGTGTAAGACAAAGAGGGGGGTCACAGGGCCGGTAACGCGAGGGTCCATGGTGAAAACTCTAGTCCTGTGCCCGGGATATCTGTTAACTACCCTGTACAGGTAGTCCTCGTTATCCAACGTTTCACTTTACAACGAATGGCATATCCAACTCTTTACAATGCAACCCTAAGGGCCGTTTTTCTACGCCTGAATGCGTTATCCAACGCTTACTGCCACTGATTAAAATGGGACTCACTTTACAACGGTTTCACTATCCAACGCTACTTCCCTAACGGATTCCGTTGGATAACCTAGGACTGCCTGTACTCTGCTGTTAATTATCAGTCTTTTATCATCCTGGCTGCAGCAGCGTGACATCAGTTTCAGCAGCCAATCAATGTCCAGACGTTTACATTGGATGGCTGCTGAAATTGAGACTCGGCAGTGAAACTGAAGGGACGGGGGAACGAGAGGGACGTGCTGGACAGAGGGACAGGGGGGGGGGGCGGAGGGAGAAAACATAAGTAAAACGTTATTGCAGAGCATTATGGTTTTTAAAGGGCTCCTTATAAGCTGCATTTCTGCTCGCCCTTTTTCCCCTATTTCTGACCAGCCTAGTGTTTGCTGAGGGCTGATGGTGCACCCCCTCCCCCCCCCCCCCCCCGGTCCCCGCTGCGCGCACCCCCGGTGGGCTGCAGGAACGCGCGGCAGAGGCGCGCTTGGAAGCATGCGGCTGTAGCAGGCAGTGTGAGCTCGGCCTTAGTCTCCATTTAAGTTTATAAGACGAGTAATGCAAAAAAAAAAAACTAATTGGTACATTAATGTCCTTTACATTCACTTTTTTTCCAGCAATACTATTCTTTGATATCATTGTTTTATTTATTGTTGTTTAGAAACTTGGCTCCAGTACTTATCTAGAGTTCTCATAGTTTCAGAGTCTGACCTTGTGTTCAGAATATCTGCTAGCAAAGCAGATGCATAATTTACATACATGGCATTTGTTTAAACCATTTGTTTGTTGTTTGAAAAATTTGGTTGGAAAGATACAATATTCTTTAGCATATTCACTAAACACAAGTATTGTCAATGCAAAACCACCCGAACATGGCATGCAATTTGATCAATTATAAATCTGGCATTTCCGCTGTATTTATAAAGAATTATGTACGCATAAAAATCTCATGGTTTGACATTATTTCCAGTGGTTTTTGCCTGATTTGCTAAAATAATGTCTGGAAACAGACATTAGAAATTTTTGCTCCAGAGGCTGAAATAGAGATAGGGAGTGAAAGAGAGTGAGTGGTCAATTTAGGAGAGGACCCATTGACTTACAGTACATACCTACAAATACTGTAGATTCACCTATACTCCACATGGAGAGATACTTGTGAACACACCTGAGATACTTGGGAAATATGCTAATGTCAATATGTAAAAAATATTCCAATGGTTTCAATTAGCATATCTCCCTCTTGTCTCTCCCCCCTCCTGCAAAGGCCCAATTTATATTTAACAGCACATCATAGAGGAGACAGAGGTGTAGTTGCAGCTCCCCATCCGGACGCGGAAGGCGAGACCCCCTACTACTATACACCATACTGTCCCCCCTTGCTTTCACTTCCCCAAGAAACGTTTGGTTTCTGTTTTTTGTTTTTGTTTTTATTTCTTTATTAAAGTTAGTTTGTACCCTCCAGACCCTAATGTCTTTTATATGCTTTATACCCCATCTTCACCATTAGCTACATCAGGAAAAGAAGAACAAAGATACCGCTAGAAGTGTGTACTCACACTGGCCCGTGTGAGTATTGTGTTATATTTACCATATATACCATTGTACCCCTCTCTCTCATCACCTGATACTAATTGGGTAACACCCATAAGTAAAACAAGATACCAAGATAAGAGTACACTCACACCAGCCCGTGTGAGTGCCGGAGTATAATCTATATATATTTTTATGGTGGTCCATAAACACACCATCCCCTCCCCCACATTGACGTATATATGTATATGTGTTAACCCTATCCTCCTTTCTGTTTATACGAGAGGAAATCCTCCTGGAGCGGCACTCTGAACCAATGAAGCAAGCAGCTTATACATCAAGAAGAAGAACCCACACCGCAAGAAGAAAAGCCTCACCAGAAGCACACGGGATTCCAAAAGAAACCTTGATGTGATTGGGCTTACACAAGGCCGTGTAAGTTATATATACTTTTATTCTACCCTTTCAATAATACATACGAACCAATGTGTGTATATCATTCAAATTAGACATTAGACACCTGAGCTACCACACTCGCTCAGGATATAATTACTTTATTTTAAAAGCAATTACTAGTTCTACAACACTGCCTGTTTCCAACTATTGTGCTCCCCCATCCTTTTTGTATTCACTGCCTACAAGGGTCCCGGATAGATCCTGCTGGGGTTCCGAGTCACAAGAGGACACCACTTGAAAACTACTCACAGGCAGTATTACACCACACCTTTTTTACTTCCGCACATCAAATAAGCCATACAGAGATAGCGCCCGGGTACCTCCACAAACAAAGGCCCAATTTAGCCTCCCAGAGGGAGGCGAGTTTTCTGGATGACTTTCCTGCTGTTCTGCAAACTCACAGTTTAATAAATAGCGCATGAATATATGATTTATGTACGTCTGCCGCATTTATATACATAATTTGCCAATTTGCACAGTTTTGGCAAGAACAAGGGCTTACAGAATGCTGTGAGATGGAAATACCGTGCATATTAGCCTGGAAATAGCACCTATCGGAATTTAACCGTTTAAGTGTCCGGGTGGGCGAGGGGGCATCAAAGTACCACGCCCCCTGTGGAACTTGATCATGTGACTGCTTTTCTGAAGCGATCCCATGATCTCCCCTTCAATGATGGCGAAGTGGAAGAGGAGATGTCCTCTTCCTATTAGATTGCTTTGAGAACGCAATCTCCTCCACAAAAGTGAGCAATTCACTTATGACGTACTGTAGCCACTATATCATGGGGTCCCTGAAGTTCCAGACCCCATGACATAGTATCTGTGTTTTTGGGCACCCACAGGGTTAGTCAATAGGCCCCTATGACTCACATCGATAGAGAACTATTTGGTTACAATCAGGGGTACTAATAAAAAAAAACATCCCTTACAATACAGTGATTCTTAGGACGATGTTTGAGTTGTGTACCCGTGCACGTGAGTGTGTGTTTGAAAGGTATTGACCACATATTGGGGGCCGAGTTTATCCTTCACCTCCCAGCAGGACACAAGATTGAGCCATCAACCCTAAGAACCCTCGCACAAGACCACCAATCATGCCATGAATAATTTAAGTATTTACACCTCAGTTATACCTGACACCCCCAGAAAAGGATATACAATTGAAGAAAAATACAATTTGGCAAAACGTGTATGAAAATACGGCACTCCTTTCAAATGTGCACAGATTAAATTAAAGCTCACAGACAGTACTTATTGACGTAGATTTAATTTAACATAAAGACATTACAGTACTTGTATAAAAAAGGATTACAAAGTAACATACAGTAAATAAGTTCAAACAGTTATAAAATAAAAGGGAATAAAACAGAAGTGTGTACTTTACCGAATGAACGAGTTGTGAACAGGCACCTCAAATGATTTAGAATACTGGAGATCCAATGAGATAGAAAAAGCAGAGCACAGCAGCAAAAATAGAAGGGCTACAATACGATAACTACATTTAAAAACAATTTAATGAAATTGGTGACAGCATGGCATGAATAAGGTAAGTAACTCTAATGCGTTTCGCGCATTTTCGGCGCTTCATCAAAGAGTACAAAGAGTCATTGGATCTCTACACTACGTTGTCAGCGTGAGGCACTCACGTGGAATGGTCGGCATCATACTGTGAGTAATCTTACTTTCTTCCCATATCATGGTCATCAGACAGTGGGAGAAAGACTGTAAGTGGGAGTTAGACATATTACATATGAAGCTCTATGGTGGTGGTCCACTCAAGAAGAGAACCAGCCAAGATGGTTTATCTACAGTTGCTGACTGCATTATCAACCGTAGGACTTGATGTTTACATAAACCCACCCCCCCCCACCCCCCGCTCTTATTCTAAGCTAGTACTTCTCTATCCTAAACTATACTCAATGATGCATTCATAGTCCTTCTCTTCAAGCAAGTTTATTTACATCAATCAGTTAATATACTGCTTCTTTGTATTCATGATCCGGAAGCACTGATCAACAGAACTGTGTTTCTTTTTTCGATTTAGAATACTGTATGCTTCCCCAGAAGGTCATGGGTCGAAGATATAAGTTGCGCACATACAGAGTGTCCCCTGGTGGCATCTCAAAATAGGAATCTCAGATCTGAATCATTATACCCTAAATGACTTTGATGTCTGAGAGACTCCAGATTGCTTGACAGCTCTGTACGGGGGTGTCTTGACAGTTGTTTGTCACACACCATTGACCAGAGACACTTTAATTACCTGAAATCTGAGGTTGGGGGGGGCGTCATTTATTTTGTAACTTTATTCATAGTGTATAAAAGGCTCAGTAACTAACAAACACCAAGCACAAGCACCATCATGTTCCCGATATCACCCCATGCATGTACATATGCAATGTGATCAGGTTCTTTAAAACTTTGAGAGTGATATGAACTATCAGCGAGCTGTAGTGCTACTAATTTCTACATTATGTCAATCGAGTACAATCATAGTTTATAAACGAACACATGATATTACTAAAAGTTGTACAGAACATACATTATTTCTAATCTATAATTAGCCTACGTCATGATAATATCATGAGATATTGGTATTTTGGCCAATCTGGTGCTTCATGGGTTAATGAGCTACAGTTTGAGTTTAAAAATACAATATATTGGGTTTGTAACAGGTCAGGACTTTTCCATGGTCTGGGCTGGTCTTCAAAGAGGACTTAATTGGGAGGCTCAATGGCCCACTAAAAGTGACATGCTGTTTAGAAGGTCATAAACGATAAGCAGACACGACTCTTGTCAGCCTCAAAGAAAATATTAAGTTTTTTTTTCCTCTGTCATAAAACCGTCAATCTCACAGCTGATTTACGACAGGGGTGGGCTAATATTGTTTCAATGGGGGAAAAAAACAGTAGATAAACCTTTCAAAGGTATTATGAAAGGTAGATTTCAACAGAGGTGTGTTTTGGACCAAACACATGATTTCTTGATTCTTCAACAGTGAAATCTCTGGGAGAAAATCCTGATATATGGTAACGAAATGTTATAGGGTTTTCTGTTTTTGTTTTATCCTGTTATTTTAAGAAACTGTCCTGCATTTACTATACTTGTATGTTCTTGTAATCCTTTTCTATAATCTAAGTACTATATTTTTATATATACAGTATTAAAACATTTAATAAATTATACTTTGGGCTCTGAATTAACTTCTGCATGCTCTGGAGAGAGTATTTACATATTCGGACACATTTTGCTACAACAGATTTTTGTATGTTAAGTGCATAGTTTGTCTATAATAAACAGGGACCTGAGACCATGGCAAATATTAATTTTACATTGTTTATATCTTAGTGTACATATACATCAGACTATGGACTCGCATGATCTATGATCTATTTTCTATTTACTTGACTCGGATTCTATTTCCCAGCAATTTGACCATCTAGAACTGTCATGGAATGTGGTAATTAACCTGCTATTCTTAGGCATATATTGATTAGACATACTGTACCTCATTCCGATTGGGTATGTCCTATCCAATAAATACTCCGCTAGACCTACAGTATGGGCGGTTATATGCCTAATTTAGGCTAAGTATTTAAACAAGGGATGCTGTTGTTTACATGACTCCTCCCACCCTGATGAAGCGTGCTGTGTCACGCAAATCTTATGTCGGGGTATCAACGACATCACGGCAGTTATGTATTGAGGCGTGGCGGCAACATCTTGGAACAGCAACACGGGTCGTATGTGGGCTTATTCGGCTATTAAGCCACTCTTTACTGCACATATACTCACAGTTTACATACAATATTGCCTTATAGATATTCACCCCTGGACCTAATCTTACCTTATAGACCTATATAGAGGTGTCCGTTTCACCATAGACAATCACACAACATTATTTCTTGTGGACATAGGTAACACCAGTATTGTGATTGCATGATACACTTACCACACTTGTTTTCTGTCATCCACACCAGTTTCTGTTTTACAGTTACTGTTACTATTTCCACCCAATGTGACACTACCTATACGGTGGATACAGTTGGTGTATCCTTACCATGGTTATTGATACTATTACATCTCCTATTATATACACTTAGGTAGGATAGTGTGATTTACGCTCTACTGGGATATACACATGCCATGCATTTGAATCTGTACTGATGTAGTCTCTCTATATGGTAGCCTGTGCTGACAGGCTATGATGTTATACACACCCACATCGGTGTGATTTGGGTCTTTATATGTAGCTGCCTAAGTATTATACTTATCATATTGGTCTGTACACCTATTAAAAATAGAGGTGAAGTTCATTGCAGTGTGTTATTGATATTACCTTGCCACCCATGTATGTTGACCGACACAGGGGAAGCACTGTGTTATTTGTACTTACCAGTATATCCCATCCAAGACAGCCACCTTTTGGAGGATTTTATCAGTTATTTACTGTATATAATGTTCACTTGTGAAAATAATATTTTGATGTTATTAAAATGTTGTTATTTTTTTCCTTTAGTCCTATGTGGACATATATCTGTGCTTTTTAGAGTAATCGCAGCCTTGGGTATTTGACCCCCTTGTTGAGACATTGAGTTCTCATGGATTTTTAGTCCACCCATTTATTTCCACAGCGAGTGCACAACATAGGACCTTTCAGGCCTCTCTCTGGGACCTACCTTGTGAAAACGATATGACTTAGGACTGGGTCAAATACCTGGTCCCTCAGCTGTGCAGCAAAGCAGCCATGGCACACCAAGAGATGGACCGGGAGGATGCAAAGGACTACCCGGTTGTGAAGGAGGTTCTTCTAGCACATTATACCATTACCCCGGAGACCTACAAGACCCAGTTCAGAGCCCTGAACAGAGGGTCCTAGGATATGCACCTTGAGTTCATGTCCCGGCTAGAGCACCAATCTAAACGATGAAGCGCCAGGTGATAGGTGACAACCTTTAAGACACTCCATGACCTGATGGTCAAAGAGCAGTTCATGCTGAAATGCTTGCCCGAGGTGCGAGAGTGGGTCACCAACCACAAACTAGCCAGCACGAGGCAAGCGGCCGCCCTGGCAGATGACTTCATGGCTGCATGTCCCCAGTTCTGGAGGTGGTCCCCGGGGTCCCTTAACCCTGCAATGCCTTTCTGGCCACAACAGCCTGACCCCAACCGAACCAGCGCAAGCTCTTGGTGGCTAGCTACAGAGCCTACCAACACCCAGCCAGCGCCTACCAACACCCAGCCAGCGCCTACCGATGGTGCTTCAGGTGAAACTAGACGGGGCACATGAAACGCGACTGTCCTAGGCTTCTCCAGCCCAAGTGTGCAGGGGCTGGGCAATGTACCCCAGCAACCCGGGCCGTCGCCTGGAAAGGCAGACCAGATGATTCATCAACCTCACCTACATTCCTGATGCCAGTCACAGCGAACAACCCCCCTTGTTCCAGCCAAACCAGCCTCCCAGGTTGGGCTTGGTCCCACTGATGTTTGGATCAAGCACCTATGACCGGTGACCATTGGGGACCGGATGACCGCCAGTTTGCTGGATTCCGGCACTTCTGTTACTCTGGTTTGGCCTGATATGGTCGGGATGCTGTGCGGACGGACCCGAGCTTGGAGGGCAAGAGGCAGCATACTGCTGAACCGTCCTCTGAGTCCAGATCCGAGTGGATCCTGTGGCGCTGTGGACTCTTATACCGGGAAAAAAACCCTGGCAGCTCTGGACAGACCATGGACAGCCAAATGTCAGTTAGTGGTACCTAGTAAGTTCCAAGCACAGTTTCTGCACTTAGCGCATGCGATCCCGCTGGTGGGGCATCAGAGGGTTATGTGTATGAGAGCCTGGCTGACCCAGATTTTCTACTTGCCAGGGGTATCACGGGAGGCATCGGCATTTTTCCGCACCTGTGATACCTACCAGAGGCAAGGCGATTGGGCGAAGGCCTCCCTGAGGTCGCTACCAGTGATTGGAGAATCCTTCCAGCGGGTGGCAGTAAACATCATCGGGCCCTGATGATCCACTGTAGGTAGGGTAAAGGGTATATTTTAATGGTCGGTGACCAGACCCCCGGAGGCGGTAGCTCTTTCTTCCATTGACACCCGCAAGGTGGCCAAGGCACTTATAAATATGTTTTAGTAGGGTACTGTAGGTTTCCATAGTGAGACCCTGACTGATCAGGGAGCACAGTTCATGAGTGAGCTGCTCCAAAGTCTCTGTGCTGCGTTCGGGATGACTCCTCTCCTCACGGCCCCCTACCATCCTCAGACCAATGGACTGTGTGAACGATTCAATGGCACCCTGAAACAAATTCTACGGGCATGTGTGGAGGCCAACGGGGGGGGGGGACTGGGAAACACACCTGCAGAACCTATTGTTCGCATACATGGAGGTGCCATAGGAGTCTACCGGCTTCTAACCCTTCGGGCTTCCATACGGGCGCTAGGTTCGTGGGCCGTTCAACCTGTTCCAGCAGGGATGGGAGGGGGAGACAACTACAATGGATGTGATGGTGCTCCAGTATGTGGTGGAGCTCAGAGATCGGTTTGCCAATCTGATGGGATTAGCACAGGCTAACCTCAAGGGAGCTCAGACCAGGCAGGAGCGCTGGTGTGATATAAATGCCTGTAGTAGAGACTTCATCCTGGGGCAGCAGGTGCTTGTTCTAAAGCCAATTCACCAGAACAAGCTCCTGGCTGCCTGGTCCAGCCTGTACCCGGTAATCCGATGGGTGAACGAGTCAAATTACGTGCTAGCTCTGGATCAGGAGTTAGGTAGACATCGGAGCTACCACACTCGGCTTCCCAATGAAATCAGGCGCGAGAGTTGTTAGGAAGGTATGGGAGTCTGTTCACGGACAAGCTGGGACAGACTCACCTCACTGATCATCCGGTCAACACAGGTGATCAGAGGCCCCTCCGTAAATCCGCATACCATGTGTGGGTGGAGGTAAAGCGGAGCATGGAAAAAAAGATTGAGGAGATGTTGGAGATGGGTGTGATCTCCAGGTTGCAGAGTCCCTGGGCCTCGCCAGTGGTCCTTGTCCCCAAAAAGGACTGCGTGGACTACTGGCAGTGAAATGCCCAGACCTTGTCGGATGCCTATCCCATGCCTCGGATGGATGAGCTGTTAGACGAGCTCGCCGGGGGAAGGTATCTAACCACCATGGATCTGAGCCAAGGGTACTGGCAGATCCCATTGAACCAGGAGGCGTGGGAGAAGTCGGCGTTTGTCACCCCAAGTGGCTTGTACAAATTTACGTCATGCCATTTGGGATGAAGAATGCACCGGCTACCTGACAGCGTCTGGTCAATCGCCTGCTGGAGAGAATGCAGGAGTATGCTCAGACGTACTTGGACGACTTAGCAGTGTTTAGTAATTCCTGTTCTGACCATCTTACTCATGTAGCTGCGGTTCTAGTCCGCATCCAGGAGACCGGGCTTATGCTAAAGCCGGCCAAGTGTCAAATAGGGATGACAGAGGTTGTATACCTCAGACACTGGGTAGGTGAGGAGCATCTCAAGCCTGAGCTCGCCAAGGTGGAAGCCATTGTGGGGTGGCCGGTTCCCAAAACTAGGAAACAGGTGCTAGCCTTTCTGGGGACCATTGGGTATTACCGCAAGTTTATACCCCACTACAGTGCCCTGGCTAAACCCTTGACCAACCCGACTAAAAAGAGGCTTCTTCTCACCGTAACCTGGTCACCGAAGCATGAGAGTGCCTTCTCAGCCCTCAAGGCTGCCCTAGCAAGCGCTCCAAACCTTGCAGCTCCGACTATGACAAGCGGATCCTGATTCAAACTGATGCCTCTTACTTTGGTATCGTGCAGTGTTGAGTCAGGGGGGTGACGATGGGGTTGAATACCCAGTCATATACCTAAGCCGCAAGTTGTTAGATCGGGAGGCTGCTTATGTTACAGTTGAGGAGTGCTTGACCATAGTTTGGACTCTTTGGAAACTCTAGCTGTATATGTATGGCTGCTATTCTACGGTCATTACAGACCATAATTCTCTGGGGATAATGACAAGCTGCTGCGGTGGAGTCTGGGCTTACAGGAAATTACTTTACAGCACAAAAAGGGGAGTGAGAATGGCAGTGCCGAAGGACTTTCCTGGCAGGACGATCAAGGGCCGGTTAAGCTCAGATTTTCAGGCGTCATGCTTGGGGATCAACCCATTGGGGTCGCTACCCCAGAGCTCTCCGCTTAAGGGAGGAGGTGTGACAGGGGTAAATGTGACTGCTTTTAATAAAGTTCAACCCTGTCATTACCCCTACCTGTCAATAATACATCTGTATTATATATATATATATATATATATATATATATATATATATATATATATATATATATATATAAAACAAACACACAAAAAGAATGTTGCTCACACTATATATATATGGATAAACCAGACCCAAAAATTAAACAGACTACCTTGATCTATATATATATTTCTCAAAGTGTCCTATGTGTCGTTGCCTGTCTGTCTGTATGTGTCTCCCTGTGTTGTCCTCAAAGTGTCCTATGTGTCGTTGCCTGTCTGTCTGTATGTGTCTCCCTGTGTCTAGGGACAATCACATTGGCTCCCTTGGCCCACCCGCCCCCGCACACCTCTCATTGGCCGGTCACACATACACACACACACATACACACACACACACCACCCCCTCCCCCCCTCGCCCATCCATGCTCTCACCCCCCCACCCTCCTCAACGGCTGTCCGGCCTTGACCACCCACCCACCCCCCGCCCTTCCCGGCGGCTGGCCCGCAACAACGGAACCACCCCCTATCACCACTCCGCGGGACCTCACAAACATCACCCTCTCTCCCGGTGCTCCCTCCCACAGACTGCTCCCCCCCCCCCAAGAGCACGCTCTCGCTGCTCTCACCTTAAGGCCTAGAGGCCGCGCCCCCAGCTCACCATCCCCGAGAGCGCTCCTCCGGCTCTCTCAGTCGGGTGCTGTACGGGCCGGCTGCCCACACCACCTCCTCACCTGAGCGTCTCAGCTCCGCCTCGCCGGGGGGAACGGAGACCGCCGAGGAACCCGAGGAAGAAGAGGAGCGCAGCCCGGTGCGAGGTAAGTAAACTCAGGGGAAGGGATCTTTCACCCATCCCCAGCCCTTCACCCGGCCCGGCCCTTCACCCCCCCCCCCCGGCCCAGCCCTTCACCCCGCCCCGGCCCTTCACCCCCCCCGGCACTTCACCCCCCCCGGCACTTCACCCCCCCCCCGGCCCGGCCCTTCACCCCACCCCCCGACCCAGTCCTTCACCCCCTCCGGCCCTGCCCTTCACCCCCTCCGGCCCTGCCCTTCAACCCCTCCGGCCCTGCCCTTCAACCCCTCCCTGCCCTTCGCCCCAATCCCCACCCTCCCTGCCCTTCGCCCCCATCCGCACCCTCCCTGCCCTTTGCCCCCATCCCCACCCTCCCTGCCCTTCGACCCCATCCCCACCCTCCCTGCTCTTTTCCCCCACCCCCACCCTCCCTGCCCTTCGCCCCCACCCCCACCCTCCCTGCCCTTCGCCCCCGCCCCCACCCTCCCTGCCCTTCGCCCCCATCTCCACCCTCCCTGCCCTTCGCCCCCACCCTCCCTGCCCTTCCCCCCCACCCTCCCTGCCCTTCCCCCCCACCCCCACCCTCTCTGCCCTTCCCCCCACCCCCACCCTCCCTGCCCTTCCCCCCACCCCCACCCTTCCTGCTCTTCCCCCCACCCCCACCCTCCCTGCCCTTCGCCCCCACCCCCACCCTCCCTGCCCTTCGCACCCACCCCCACCCTCCCTGCCCTTCGCACCCACCCCCTCCGGCCCTGCCCTTCGCACCCACCCCCTCCGGCCCTGCCCTTCACCCCCTCCAGCCCTGCCCTTCACCCCCTCCGGCCCTGCCCTTCAACCCCTCTGGCCATGCCCTTCAACCCCTCCGGCCCTGCCCTTTGCCCCTTCCCTGCCCTTCGCCCCCTCCCTGCCCTTCGCCCCTTCGCCCCCTCCCTGCGCCCCTTCGCCCCCTCACTGCGCCCCTTCGCCCCCTCCCTGCGCCCCTTCGCCCCCTCCCTGCGCCCCTTTGCCCCCTCCCTGCCCTTCGCCCCCTCCCTGCCCTTCGCATCTTCGCCCCTTTGCCCCTTCGCCCCCTCCCTGCCCCTCCCCTCTCCCCCCTCTCCCCCTCCCTGCCCTTCGCTCCCTCTCCCCCCTCCCTGCCCTTCGCCCCCTCTCCCCCCTCTCTGCCCTTCGCCCCCTCGCCCCCCTCCCTGCCCTTCACCCCCTCGCCCCCCTCCCTGCCCTTCGCCCCCTCGCCCCCCTCCCTGCCCTTCGCCCCCTCCCTGCCCTTCCCCACCCCTCCACGCCCCTCGCCCCAGCAATCACGGGCAATGCCGGGTTTATCAGCTAGTATAAAATATAAACCAAGAAAGTCTAAAGCAAAATAACTAAAGAAGCTGCTGGTGCTAGGGATAAAGATAATATAAAACACACAAAAGACTAAGACAATCCCCAAAGGTAGCACTCTAAATATACCACAAAATAATTAATAAAATATAGAAAAAAGACTTGGATTCAAAGTCAAAGTAGAAAAAGAATTGATTTTAATAGCGAGCAATAAGACACACTAACATTAAAAACATAAATACACTAAAGGCCGCAAAAATACATGGGAGCTGTGACTGAAAAATGATGAAAAAAAGAAGATTATGCTGAGAAATGAACCAATAACAAAAAATGTATAAAAAAGTATAATAATAAACCTAACAACTATATAAGGTGATACAAATGAGCTAAAGGGTACAGATACCCCCTAAAGACCCTAGCTACAGAGCATATAGCTGGACTCAGGGTACAAGGAAAAATATAACATGAATAAACCTATATACACAATAGTGTACATAAGAACAAATATAATTATAACATCTTAAACCAAGGGGGAGGCACAGGGGAGAATAAGATAAAAAATACTCAAACCCTGAACAGCAATAACAAGGAAAATAAAGAAAAAAAATATAATAAACAAATCAGGAAGCATGGATGCAAAAAATCCCTGTGGATTCTACAAAAAAGCAAGCAGGACACATGGCTATAAAATGCAAGTGAAAGCCAGTGCCCTATGCTGGATCAGGCAAACATATGTGTAAATCCCACAAGAGATAGAGACTCAAAGCAGCAAAGGAAGTGATACTCAGCTCTCAGTAAAATGTAGACGAGTCAGTCCAAAGGAGTATTACTCCGACATATGTAGGAATAAATCATGCAGTCCACAGGAATAGCACCATGATATTCAAGTCACGCCAACAGAATCATAAGTAGCTGCCGATGGTGAACACTCTACGCGTTTCGCCCGCGGGGGGCTTCATCCCGGAGTGATAAAAGAGTAGTGGAGGTGTGCTAGGCTTTATACTATGTCCAATACATATCGGCGTCGCCTTCTCATATCCGCAACCAATAGCGTAAACGTAACTGGAGGGCGGCGTCATCTACACAGGTGCCCGAGGTGAGGCAGTCAATGCCGATGCGTCCATGCTACAAACTGTAGCGTCTTGTTATGAGAGCCATAATGACATCATCAGGACATTGAAAAGGGACATGGACAGCATACATAAAGTTGTTATCTGCATAATGAAGACCAACAAATAGAAACACACAGATATTAGACATGAATAAGGTGATATGCCTTACAAAATATAAGGCAAAAGTTAGAAGGGGGCAGATACAAAATACATGTCAATATGAGCATTTAAATAATAACTAATGATTAAAAAGATAAATAGTAAAACAGAGGAGGGAAAGTAAAGTCTAAATAAGGGGAGCAGAGAGAATAAAGAGGAATATGCCATAGTAATATTAAAAGTAGATGTTTGTAGGTCCTACAACCTCACAAAGCAATATAGTCAGAATAAATGTGTCACGGGAGACTCTTGTGGCGGGTAGGATCTCGGTGGCCGGAACAGCACGAGCGTAGTAGGGGTCACAAGCAGAGATCAGAGGCAGGCGGCAGATAGCGAAGTCAGGTAACAAGCAGGGGTCCAAGGCAGGCGGCAGGTAGTGAAGTCAGGTAACAAGCAGAGGTCCGAGGCAGGCGGCAGGTAGCGAAGTCAGATAACAAGCAGAGGTCGGCAACGAGGCGACTGGAACAGGACAGGGGAGCAGGGACAGGTCTGGGGGCAGGGACTGAGAACAGGAACAAACAGGGACAAGCCAGATTACCAGCAAGGGCCTTTACTGTGAACAGACTCAAATACAGGTACAGGTACAGGAACAGATCAGGATCAAAGACAAAGGCATGTGCATAGGAGTTTGACTTCAAACAAAGGCAATTGAACCAACCAGGAAGCAGAAGCTATAAAGGACAGAGACAGGAGCAACAAGAAGACAGACATGCAGACAGAGGAACCCAGAGGAAACAGAAGACAGCAGCACACCCAGTGGACAAAGAAGAACTATGGCTAGGCAGGAGGTCTAGGAGACCCTGACATTACTCCCCCCTCTCGAGAGCGTTCTCCGGACGATCTTCCAGGTTTTGCAGGGTGTCCCTGATGGAAAGCCGACTCACGATGGCCTTCGGACAACACTCCATGTTTCGCAGGAACATAGTAATCAGCAACGACTCCGGACATCCCTCCAGGCTCTTCGCATGCATCAGTGGGGACATATAGTTCACTTTCTGTGGTCTCTTTTTGTGACCAACATATCTCTTTTAGTTTTGGAATCAGGAACTTCCCAATGGGTACATTCAACTCAATCACAGGGGCATGGACATCAGGAACATGGGCCTTAGGAACGGGTGCATCAGACTCTCCATACATGTCAATGGGGACATTAAGTTCACTATTTGTGGTCTCTTTTTGTGACTGCCATTTTGTGGTATCACCTAAATTCTCATTAAGACCAGCTATTTGAGTTTTCAACTCTTGCAGCTGTCCTTCTGCACTTCTTTTCCCACTCAATGCAGTTGTCAGTTCAGTTTCTTTGGAGTTGAGTCGCGACTCCATAACTCCCAGCTGACTCAGAGTAAAGCTTAAATGTGATTCATCTTCTTAATTTCTGATCTGCAGCTGCCGGTACTCTTCCCGGACCTTGTCCAGCTCCAGCTGCAGCCAGACCTTATCACGGGCGGTGTGGTCCAATAATTTGCAGGCATCGGCCATTTTGACCTCATAGCGCAGTGTCAGGCCAGCCACTTGACAGACGGACACCTCCTCTCTCTCCTCCTTTTTGGCAAGCTGTGTCTTGAGCTCAGCGATCTGCGCCTGCAGCGCTGTGAGTTGCTGAGATGTCTGTTCAGCTGCTAGCTTTAGCTCTTCCATTTTTAGGCGTTGCTGCAATTTCCACTCCTCAGCGAGAGGCCTCTGGTTGAGTGCATCCTGCAATTCTATTCTCAGGGCTTTCATCTCTTCACTGTGATCATTTTGAGCTTGCTTCCATGCATCCCTCATCACGTCTTGGAGCTCTGCAAATTCCTTTGCTAGGGTCTCAGCAGCTTGTCTTTTCCATGTCTCTTTCTCGTGAGTGTACTGGCTGGTATGGATGGAGCAGTGTCTGTGCTCCTCTAACTCTTGCTTCAGTTTCTTGACCGCCTTGTGCTCCCTCTCATACAGGGTTACTTGGACTCTAAGCTCCTCCTCCAGAGAGGCTCTGGTTATGCTCAGTGTGGCCTTCAGCTCCTCAAGCTGCTCTTTGGGGACACACTGGGTACTTAAATACTCTTGCAGCATTTTTACTTTGTAGGCAGTCTGGAAACTTTCTTCCTGCAGAACTTGCTGCTTTTCCTCAGCATTCACCCATTTCTCTTTCGTGTCCTGCAGAAGTGTATGCAGTTCTTGCAGCTGACTCTGTAGCATATTTTCTGCTTGTGTGCGCTGCTCCAGGGAGACACGTTCTTCTTGCAGCACTCTCTCTGCATCCTGCAGTGCTGTTTGCATGTCTATTTTTTCCCAGGCCAACTGTTTCTTCTCCTCTCCTAATTCATGGAATTTTTTATCTCCTTCACTGACTTGGACATAGAGATTCTTGCACTCTTGGGTTACAGTTTCAAAACTGCTATTTAACCCTCCGAAGATCTCTCTCAATGAGCATAGTTCTGTGTTTAAGTGGCAACTCTTCTCCTTAGAGGCTTCCAGCTCTGTAGTAAGCCTGTGTACCTCTTTCTGAGATGCTTCCAGTGCTGTACCAACTTGAGACATGAAACTCTGGTACTGGGCATTATCCGCGTAAGCTTTCTCCAGCTTACTTGACAAGATCACCCTGTCATTCTCCAACTGATACTTTTCTTTTTCCAAGTCATCCTCTGCTTTTTCCAGTGCTAATTGCATCCTTGACTTTTCTTCTATCAATAGTCTCTTCTCCTCTTCAAATTCATGGAGTCTTTTATCTTTTTCACTGGCTTGGACAAATAATTTCTTACTCATTTGGTTTATAGTTTCAAACCTACTATTTAATTCTTCGGAGGCATCTCTCACAGAACGTATCTCTGTTGTAAAATAGCATCTCTCCTCCCGAACGACTTCCACCTCTTTTTTGAAGTAGCAAATCTCCTCTTCTGAGACTTTAAGCTCTGTATTAAGCCTGTGAACTTCCTTCTGAGAGGTTTCCAGCGCTGAGTAAGCTTAATCAAGGAAACTCTGGTTATAGGCAGAATCAGCGTATGCCTTCTCCAGTTTACTTGAAAGGATCACCCTGTCCCTCTCCAACTGATCCTTTTCTTTCTCCTGGAGAACACACTTAGCAATTGCTGAGGATAGACAGCTTTGTAGTGCAGCCTTGGCTTCTTGCACTTTATCTAAATGTCCATGAAGACAATCAATCTCTTTTCGTGCAGATTGAAGTGTCTGAGTTAGGGCATCTTTCTTTTCTTCCACTATTCTTGGGATAAGTATATGAGTTGCCTTAAGCTGCAGCATATCTCTTTCATCAAATGCAGAGTCTGGGGTTAAAGGTTCATCCTTAATTTCAACTTCCACAGTAATACCTCCCTTCTTTTTCTTCTTCTTCCTTGCTTTGAGAAGTTCTGAAGAATCAGTGGTACTGTGTTCACATTTACTGCTCAAGACAGTTCTTTGAGTGGGAGCCATAATTTCAGACATGGGGAAACCACACTTCCCAAGAAACCAGTAAAGAGGAAATGTGTCTTTAAAGCAAAAGCATAAGAATGAACAATAGAAATATTAGACACAGAGAGACAAGATAGGAGAGCTGACCCTTTTGAAACCTTAGCATCAGTCATGGAGATATCATAAATGCAAGGAAAAAACATAAACAGAGAAACCTGTAGTTAAATCTGAATCTTTTAGAAATCAGGCGTAGGGATATCATGCAGACAGATTAACCTGTAGTTAAATCTGAATCTTTTAGAAATCAGGTGTAGGGATATCATGCAGACAGAGAGAACCTGCAGTTAAATCTGAATCTTTAGACATCAGGCGTAGGGATATCATATAGACAAAGAAAACCTGTAGTTAAATCTGAAACTTTAGAAATCAGGCATAGAAATATCATAGACAGCAGGAAACTAATACAGAGAAAACTTGCAGTTAGATCTGAAACTTTTGACATCAGACATAGGAATATCAGACAGAAAAACCTGCAGTTAAATCTGAAAGTTTAGATATCAGGCGTAGGGATATCAGACAGAGACCCCTGCAGTTAAAACTGAAACTTTTGATATCAGGCTTAGGGATATCACAGGTTGCAGAGAAACCAACTTTAGGGGAACATGCAGGTAAACCTGAAACCTTAGAACCAATCATAGGAAGAACTACAGATTGCAGAAAAAATCACAGCATGCAGTAACAAAATAATGGAAGCACTCTTGTCTTTTGAAATGGGAACCCTGTGAACAGCAGTGGTCCAACCAGGGATGCAGAGACAAGCCTTGTCCAGGGAATGAAAAGTTAGAGTCTAAAAAGGTGGCAACAGGTACTGCAAAGGTTAACCCAGGCACTGCACAAAAGAAAAAACCTCAAAGAAAGGTGCACTAGTCTCTGCAGCAACAGTTCTAGTCTCAGCACAAATGTTTTTTTTTTTTCTTTTTTTTTATGAACGCAATAATTCTTGCGGCTCACTTAGCAGCAAAAAAAAAAAACCCTTCAAGATCCCAACTGGGATTTCCAAAAAAGAAAAAGAAACGAAAGCACTTATCTTCAACCATGCGGATGTGGTCTGCTGCAGCAGGCAGGAAAGGGTGCAGGCAGAAGAAGAATCTGTTCCAGCGAGGTCCAGAAGTGGCCTTTGTTTTCTGTCACGGGAGACTCCTGTGGCGGGTAGGATCTCGGTGGCCGGAACAGCATGAGCGTAGTAGGGGTCACAAGCAGAGATCAGAGGCAGGCGGCAGATAGCAAAGTCAGGTAACAAGCAGGGGTCCAAGGTAGGCGGCAGGTAGCGAAGTCAGGTAACAAGCAGAGGTCCGAGGCAGGCGGCAGGTAGCGAAGTCAGGTAACAAGCAGAGGTCGGCAACGAGGCGACTGGAACAGGACAGGGGAGCAGGGACAGGTCTGGGGGCAGGGACTGAGAACAGGAACAAACAGGGAGAAGCCAGATTACCAGCAAGGGCCTTTACTGTGAACAGACTCAAATACAAGTACAGGTACAGGAACAGATCAGGATCAAAGACAAAGGCATGTGCATAGGTGTCTGACTTCAAACAAAGGCAATTGAACCAACCAGGAAGCAGAAGCTATAAAGGACAGAGACAGGAGCAACAAGAAGACAGACAGGCAGACAGAGGAACCCAGAGGAAACAGAAGACAGCAGCACACCCAGCGGACAAAGAAGAACTATGGCTAGGCAGGAGGTCTAGAAGACCCTGACAAAATGGCACAGATGAAAAAGGCAAAGTGAAGTTATAAGAACATGGCAAAGCCAAGGGAATCATTCATTCCCTTGGGCTGCATAGTATTTAGAAGGACAATCCATATGCATTCTTTTTTGAGAAGGGCTTTTTCCAAGTCCCCTCCTCTAATACCCAGGGACACTTTATCAAAGGCAAATGCTCAAATGTACGTACTATCTGCAGCATGACACTTTAAAAAATGCCTTGCTACAGAAGTAATTTTTTTGAAAGCATCCAAATCCCGCTGAGCTGGTAATATTCCTTGAATGCTCTAAAATTCTG
The DNA here is from genome assembly GCF_040206685.1 of Ascaphus truei. NCBI lineage: Eukaryota > Metazoa > Chordata > Amphibia > Anura > Ascaphidae > Ascaphus > Ascaphus truei. The sequence continues at coordinate 226,489,343 of NC_134486.1, read as the reverse complement.
AACCTAAGTTCACGGGTCGTCATGCCTATATATTTTAATTTACAGGGACAAGTTAGACAATAGATGACTCCTTTGGATTTACAGTTTAAAGTATAACCAATACTGTAAGTTTTAGTATGGTCACTGTTGGTAAAGTTGTCAGTCTGTGTCATAAATTTACAAGCCGAGCAATTACTGCATTTGGAAAAACCTTTTCTTCTAATAGTAAGAAATGTCTCACTGGTATGGGAGTATAATGACTGTGTACCAAACGGTCTTGTAAATTAGGTGAACGTCTACTTGTCAAATTAACCTTGTCACTCAATGTGTCCTTGAGTTCTCCATCGGTACACAAGACGGGCCAATGCTTTTGGAGAATAGATTTAAGTTCTCGCCATCTGTCATTGTAAGTTCCAATGAATCTAATTTTGGAATCAACGTTTTTCTTTTTAGGTTGTAACAATGTTGTACGTTCATTCATTACACTATGTTGATACCCCTGATGGATATTTTTTCTACTATATCCTCTAGATATAAATCTCTCTTTCATCTCTGCTGCCCTAATTTCAAAGCACTCCTCTGTAGAACAATTGCGTTTTAATCTAATATATTCGCTACGAGGAATGCCATGAATTTGATGCTGCTGGTGGAAGCTGGAAGCGTGTAAAATAGAATTGGTAGATGTTGACTTCCTAAAAATATCAGTCCCCACATTTCCACTAGCATCAATGAAAATTTTAAGGTCTAGAAAGTCTATCGATGTGGGACTAAATTTGCAGGTAAGTCGGATATTATGTTCGTTGTGGTTGAGTACTTCGACGAAACTCCTAAACTCAATGGCAGAACCCTGCCAGAGGATAAGAATGTCGTTGATGTATCTCAACCACAACAGAATGTGCGAGGTCAGATGAACATTATACTTATATATAACCCTGTCTTTCACCATTATCGCCCAGCACACAGCACTTCCACTGCAGCAAGGGATATAATTGGTTATTGGTTCATTTCTCAGCATAATCTTCTTTTTTTCATAATTTTCAGTCACAGCTCCCATGTATTTTTGCTGCCTTTAGTGTGTTTATGTTTTTAATGTTAGTGTGTCTTATTGCTCGCTATTAAAATCAATTCTTTTTCTACTTTGACTTTGAATCCAAGTCTTTTTTCTATATTTTATTAGTTATTTTGTGGTATATTTAGAGTGCTACCTTTGGGGATTGTCTTAGTCTTTTGTGTGTTTTATATATATATATATATATATATATATATATATATATATATATATATATATATATATATATATATATATATATATTAAGGTTATGGTGGGTAAAAAAAGTGACAAAAACCCTCCACAGTAAATATTACTGTATATTCATTTGCATGTCTTAGACAGGTCTGCAACCCTGTCTATCACCATTATCACCCAGCACACAGCACTTCCACTGTAGCAAGGGATTCTGGGAAATGACACAGCTGTTAAGACACCCGCTACTCCCTCCACCCCTCCACCCCTCCACGGGCTCGGGCTCGGGCTCCCGGGCTGCAGGACAGGAGGGAGCTGCTGCGGGCTGCTGGAAGGTAAGCAGCTCCCTCCCCCTTCCCCCACAAATGCCCTCCTCACACACGCTGACACTGAGAGAGACACACACACACACACACCACCCCCTACCTTGTGTAGGAAGCTGTCTGACAGCTCCCGCTCCCGCCGCTGATTGGCTCATCAGCGCACCACGTGACGCGTCCCCTTTCGGGATCACATTTTTCTTGCATCCCCTGGCGGCTGACGCGTCACAGCGCGTAGTGAGCCGTGCAGCGAGGGGGGACTGGGACCTGCTCAGAAGGATTCCCCTGCTGGTGGGGAACGCTCACGTGGCCGTCCGTGCCGCTGGGCGCAGCGGGTCCCAGCCCTACGGGTTGTTCATGTAATTTGAGCTTGAGATAAAATGTGGCACTGTGTGCTCATTTGCATGTCATTTCCCAGAATCCCTTGCTGCAGTGGAAGTGCTGTGTGCTGGGCGATAATGGTGAAAGACAGGGTTGCAGACCTGTCTAAGACATGCAAATGAATATACAGTAATATTTACAGTTGCTATATGCTTTGCTGTGGAGGGTTTTTGTCACTTTTGTTTTACCCACCATAACCTTAAACGTGTGGTGATTACCTACTCTTAATCTCAAACCAGCTAGAATGTGGCCAAATAGTCTGTGATCTTTTCAAGTAACGTTTTGCATGTAAATGGGGTTGTTGCTTTTCCCTCCCCCCACCAATCAAGGAATGGATCATATTACATACACTTGGGGGAAGGGAGACTCCTAGCCAGATGAGATAAGCTCATCTCAGTTTTAGATGTGGAAGGGAATTCTTAAGAAGCTGCAGCTTGGGAAGAAGCTGCAGTGTCCACTCTAGTGCTGATGCCAAGCCTAGAGTCCTGTTGCAGAGGACTGCAGGAAGGAAAAACAGTGTAAACATCTTTAGGGTGGTCCTTGCACCCATGTTTATAGGGTACCCCAGTTTCCCAACTGTGTGTGTGTTGATTTACTGTAAAGAGTTGTGGATATTTCTTCTTCCAATAAATACATTTTATAAACTCTGTGTTTCTATCTGGCGAATTGATCCCTGGTGTGTTAGTCCTGGTCTCCTGTGACATAGTGGTCTATGGCTAAATACATGAAGGCCTAACCTATGATCACACGGACTGTGCCAGTGTGAGGGAGGGAAGTGCATATACATAAATGTATAATAAGGATTGTTACACTTATATTTGTCTGAATTTAAAAAAAAAAGAAAAAAAAGCTGTCAATCAACATTTCACTTTTTAGACATGCCACCATCCTTAGTTTACTTTTGTCCTAAGGGGGACAGCCCATTTAAATGGTGTAGAGAGAATAAATAGGGAAATGTTATTTACAGACTTACGAAAAATAAGGACCAGGGAACACTGAGACAGGAGGGACCATTGGGTCAGACCCAATATTGGCAATTAAGATGTTTTAACTTGCTATTGTTACAAAGTGCAAATACAACTGTCGGTTTTGGCCCAGATTTTGAGGAATTCCATGAACATGTCGGGGGTCCTTGCGTTTGAATGGGACTCACACTGTGTGAATCCTACCGGGCTGTGAATCCCATTCAAATGTAGGGACCCCCGCTACGTTAATCCGATGGGCCATTACAGCGTCTATGGATAGAAAAAGGGGGGTCCTCCGGCGCGTTGTTCTGCTTGTGGCTCCACGGCGTTTTAGATATATAGGTAAAGGAGAGAACAGAGGGGACCACAGTAAGGGACCAACGCAGTGATTATACACAACTCTTCGTTTGATTTGTGAGGGGGGGGGGGTGATTGGGGGTGGTAGGAGATCAATGGAGAGATGAAAAATACTGCTGAATGAAAGGAGACACACTTACATCAGAGTGTCTAGTATCTTGAATTCTTGTACTCTTTTCTTTATGTAGCTGTATTTGGTTGAGGGTGAGGAAAAGCCTCCTGGTATCCTCCTTAGCAAAAAAATATAAAGGGAAAAAATAGTGCAATAAAATTTATTAACAATGGAAAAAAAGAGATTGAACACTTACAAGCGGCCGATAATTTCAGGCATAGAGAGGAGATGCTGCCAGACTCCACAACGAATCCCTTCCTGGGTTGGAGTGGTTTGTCCTGGCTGTTTCCCTGTTGGCAGATGATTGCTGCGTTGATCTTCACTTCGGGTGGCTGGGATTGAAGGTTTCCAAGAGCCCGTGCACAGGCTATGTCCTCCTCAAAAACGGCCTGTCCCTCAGCATACACAGCATACAGATTTCAGCTCCCTGCTCCGGTGCGCGTGCGCATGCGCAGACGGCGGGATCGCCGAGCCAGATAGTACAGGGAAATTAAGTCCTCACTACGGTGGCTTGTAATGGCCAAAAAACGTCAAACGCGTTTCGCCAATTGGCATTGGCGAAACGCGTTTGACGTTTTTTGGCCATTACAAGCCACCGTAGTGAGGACTTAATTTCCCTGTACTATCTGGCTCGGCGATCCCGCCGTCTGCGCATGCGCACGCGCACCGGAGCAGGGAGCTGAAATCTGTATGCTGTGTATGCTGAGGGACAGGCCGTTTTTGAGGAGGACATAGCCTGTGCACGGGCTCTTGGAAACCTTCAATCCCAGCCACCCGAAGTGAAGATCAACGCAGCAATCATCTGCCAACAGGGAAACAGCCAGGACAAACCACTCCAACCCAGGAAGGGATTCGTTGTGGAGTCTGGCAGCATCTCCTCTCTATGCCTGAAATTATCGGCCGCTTGTAAGTGTTCAATCTCTTTTTTTCCATTGTTAATAAATTTTATTGCATTATTTTTTCCCTTTATATTTTTTTGCTAAGGAGGATACCAGGAGGCTTTTCCTCACCCTCAACCAAATACAGCTACATAAAGAAAAGAGTACAAGAATTCAAGATACTAGACACTCTGATGTAAGTGTGTCTCCTTTCATTCAGCAGTATTTTTCATCTCTCCATTGATCTCCTACCACCCCCAATCACCCCCCCCCCTCACAAATCAAACGAAGAGTTGTGTATAATCACTGTGTTGGTCCCTTACTGTGGTCCCCTCTGTTCTCTCCTTTACCTATATATCTAAAACGCCGTGGAGCCACAAGCAGAACAACGCGCCGGAGGACCCCCCTTTTTCTACCAGTATTCACACAGAGGTTGGTGAATCACCTCTGAGAGACTCAGGCTGCGGAACTGCATTGTGTCAAAGACAGGAGCCATATACTGAACAGTAGGATAACTCTCTTTTGGCGCAACTTTCCTCTTTTTTTATATAACAGCGTCTATGGACAATGCTACCGAGTATTTGCGAGATGCTTGTGAATTTTCCTGACACGCTGGCTCAAAACCGGCAGTTGCATCTGTAACTCTAAAAATGATTTTAAAATCATATAGTCTCATTTTTGTAAAATAAAGTGTCAGTCACTATGATTTAACCCTTTACTCATGAAACTGCCGTTGGTTCCTTTTTGTCAACAGAAGTGTGAATTATTATATATTTTTGACCAAAAATTTGAAACGCCATGCATATCCCATCTATTATTCACAATAGACTGTTTTTTCCCCATAATATCTCCAATGTTCACACATTATACAATATTGTTCACATATTATACAGGCACCACAAAATGAAACACCATTGTAATTATACAAGGAAATACAGTGACTTCTCCAGGGTCAGCGGTAGCTGGTGCTGGTCATAAACCAGGACCTAAGAAGTCATGCTTCTAGGATGTCTTATTTAGACTGGTATTAGTTGTGGTATGGTTCATTGCTTATGGGACAAAATTAAGACATTAACAATAATGCAATCCTGCATTAAATAACATTCAAGCCAATGGAATGTAATACGGACTTGATGGTTACTGGTCCATCTGCCGGTGAAGGGTTTAAATCATATTACACCAGTGATGCTTCATGAGCAAAGGCCAGCATGACCTGCAATATAGATGGAAAAGCTGAATAAGAGAGGCAGCTAGGGAAGAAGTAAGGTATTCAAAAGGGCTGCTGCCACTTTATACACCATCAGAGATGTTAACCTCCAAGGGTTGAAATCACTGAGATTTGAGAGATATGTTTCAGAAAGTGGCATTTTAATAAAAAAAATGACTGGGTTATTTTGTCAGTGAGTCTTTATGGAAGTCTTTGCGAGCACAGATGCTAAATGTCGGTGAGACTAACAAATAATCTGTACAAATTGGAAGGTCTGAACTATGGATGTAATACGTGTAAAAAAAACACTACATAAATAATAAAAAAAAAATTTTTTAAACATAAGCCATTAATTATCACTGTGGCTTCCTAGGCCCTCTCAATGAGGAACTAGATGGCTATATTGGCAATCAAAGGTGAACTATTATAGAATTATAGAAATTGGCTTACTTGGCTGAAGCCTAAAAAAGAAAGAAGACATATTTCAAGAAAAGTAGAACAGAAATACGTACAGAAGAAGAGTCTTCAATCAATAGATGATCGAGGTCTTTGTGGAAAATTGAGGATTTAACATCATAGGCCCATGATTGCATTGGATTACAAATAGGTGATTGGGGCCTGGATTTATTTGTATTTTTTACATTTTGTTTGCCATCAGGTTTTGGATTTATTATTTATGGTTTTGGGTGGGGGTTTTTTTGCCATTGGCTTTTGATCAATTTTTATGGTTTGGGGTGGGTTGTTTTTTTTTTTAGCTATCAGGCTTTGGAAATGAATTTTTTTTTTATTGGTTGGGTATCGCCCTTTTATTGGATTATTTCCGGGTGTCTTCAGCCATGATTATGAGGGCGGCCTTCATTAAGGCTGGGATAAGCAATCCAACTTGTATTACAGATCAACATTGAGAAGGCCTAGGTAGCCACAGTGACAATCAATGGCTTTATGTTTAAAATTTATTTTTTGTATTTATTTGGAATAGCCACAAGCCATATAAGTCATATTTGTCTAATAGGGCTATTGACCATTAGTTTAGAAGGGGGGATGGGAATTAGGTTTGTTGGGGGGATTGTGGGTGGGGGTGTGAGTGAGGGGGTATGGCCCATGGGAGGCTGGTTAGGCCCCCCAGGGTGGTGGTAGGTGTTAACCTCTTGCTTGCCTTAGCAGTTAGCAAAGCATTGCATGGTATTGCTTTACTAGCCAGTAAGGTGGCCAAGGGAAGTAGGTAGTGTATTTTTTGTGTGTATTAACTCTTTTGATGTTGTGGTATACCTTGGTAGACAGAGACATCAAAGGGGATAATGTTATTTCTACCATAGGGTTCTGTAATAATAGATAGTACAGAAGCCCATGATATAAATATTATCACTGCGATTGCGTTGCGGTAATAAACGCATTAATGGTTTATCTCGACTATGGGTAAAATAATACACCCATTAAATTAGTAACACAATCTTGATGGCTCCCGTCATAAAATTGTGGTAATATGACACAGTATTTATTTTTTGCCGGGTGTGATATTAACTCCATTTTAACTGGACTTGATGTATCCGGGCCTAAAAGAGGCACAGTGTATTTACTTGTAGTCCGTGCATCTGTTAGTGTGAACACTGTAAATGTGGGTAATGTGCAGTTCTTTTGAGAGCTCAAGAGCACTCACTGATTAACCATTTAGTAAATATTCAAGAATATATAAACAAATGTAATTATAAATAAATAGAAAGATAGTTCAGACCAAGTTTTCGGGATATACAGTGGTGTGAAAAAGAAAGTACGCCCTCTTTGAATGTTATGGTTTTACATATCAGGACATAATAACAATCATCTGTTCCTTAGCAGGTCTTAAAATTAGGTAAATACAACCTCAGATGAACAACAACACTTGAGATATTACACTGTGTCATGATTTATTTAACAAAAATAAAGCCAAAATGGAGAAGCTATGTGGGAAAAACTAAGTACACTTATGATTCAATAGCTTGTAGAACCACCTTTAGTAGCAATAACTTGAAGTAATCGTTTTCTGTATGACTTTATCAGTGTCTCACATCGTTGTGGAGGAATTTTGTCCCACTCTTCTTTACAACGTTGCTTCAGTTCATTGTGGTTTGTTGGCATTTGTTTATGCACAGCTCTCTTAAGGTCCAGCTGCAGCATTTCTACGGGTTGAGGTCTGGACTTTGACTGGGCCATTGCAACACCTTGATTCTTTTCGTTTTCAGCCATTCTGTTGTAGATTTGCTGGTGTGCTTGGGATCATTGTCCTGTTGCATGACCCAATTTCAGCCAAGCTTTAGCTGTCGGACAGATGGCCTCACATTTGACTCTAGAATACTTTGGTATACAGAGGAGTTCATGGTCGACTCAATGACTGCAAGGTTCCCAGGTCCTGTGGCTGCAAAACAAGCCTAAATCCTCATCCCTCCATGAACTGTCATGAACTTTAACATTTAACATGCTAACTGAGGCCTGTAGAGTCTGAGATGTAACTCTTGTTTTTTTTGCAATTTCTCTGAGCATTGCACGGTCTGACCTTGGGGTGAATTTGCTGGGACGTCCACTCCTTGGAAGATTGGCAACTGTCTTGAATGTTTTCTACTATTGAATAATCTTTCTCACTGTAGAATGATGGACTTTAAATAGTTTGGAAATGGCCTTATAACCCTTCCCAGATTGATGGCCAGCAACAATTGCTTCTCTAAGACCATTGCTGATATCTTTCCTCCTTGGCATTGTGTTAACACACACCTGAATGTTCCAGACCAGCAAACTGCTAAAACTTTGGCTTTTATAGCCAATATCACACTTGTTGATGATCAATTAATCAAGGGCATTTGATTAGCAGCACCTGTCTGCTACTGAGCATCTTAATTCCTATGGAAGCAGTAAGGATGTACTTAGTTTTTTCACACATACTGTAGCTTCATGTCATGTCATGTGTTGTTTTTCATTTGAGGTTGTTTTTATCTCATTTTAAGACCTGCTAAAGAACAGATGATTGTTATTATATCCTGATATGTAAAACCATAGAATTCAAAGAGGGGATACTTTCTTTTTCACACAACTGTACGTAATCTACGAAATATACGGAAATATTTTATTCTCTAAAATATAGTTTGAGTTTTTTTTAGCAGTACTGCTAGGGCAGGGTCATCGAATGAAAAGATTAGTGTAAGGACATGCTACAGTATTCAGTTTACACAACCTGAATTTTTTTTATTTTTTTTATTTCAGATGGGGTTAGGATGTGTCACTTAATTCTCCTTATACTGCAAGATAAATGAGAGCTGCAATGATTTGCTCATTTTGGTAATGAGTATGCTGATGTCAGAGCACCTGTTTAAATACTCCATCTGGAAAACAAATACATACATATGTAAATATAACAAACTGTACTTTAAATCCCTCTATTTAAAGCTAATCAGATGTTTATGTTAGTTATTTTTAGAATCCATTAATGCACAGGAAAGCTGAATATAAACTAAACTAATGTTTGGAAACTTTTAAACAATGCTTTGAATTGTACATTTAGACATTTGTTATTTAGTTTGTGCACAACATGGAGGAGAAGAAATGAAACCATGCTCGTGCTTCCCAAATGTAAGTAGTTGATTGTAAACTACTTAAACTCCTTGCTGCTGCTGTGTGGGAGCCCTCCAAGCTCCTCAACGTATTTTGAAGACTGCAATCTCCGAAGACATAAAAAGGAACACAGAGCGCACCGAAGATAAGTATAAAATTGTATTGACAATAATAAAATAGCAAGTTAAGTAATGTATGGTGAACAACTGGAGAACAAATCACAGCTCACTCCTCGCCGGGCTGACCAGACATTCAGGAGGGTAAGGCGTAGTGCAACTCCATATCCCGTGTGCTGGGACAGATTTTGTGCTGTGGGTGCAACTCGTACAACACTTCCTGGTTACGTCAGTGATGTAAGCTATGACGTGGTGAGCCAACGCATGTCTGCACAGGCTACGTGGGACACCGGAGAGGAACAACTGTTGTGTGACATGACTGTTTTTTTTAACCGTGTTTGGCACGGCTTTGTGCTTCATCATGAGTTTACGTCTGGGGTCGGTGTCTTACTTAATATACTCCCCGCACTGGAGGGGTCAATTAAGGATAATGAGAGGAAAAACGGTATCCGGTATTTCCTTTTCCTTATAGACATATAAAAAGTCTCATATTGAACATTACAATAAGATATAAGGGGTAACATATAATTATATAAACATGTTATCTCATTTATATATTCCCAACAATGTGCAAATATCTGTATTAAAACTTAATATGACAATGAGATTCACTATCATACATAGATAGGGGGGGGTTTCAGTTAAATTTGATATACTTGAAAATGTATAAAAACAATCAAGAAAAAGAAATAATAATACAAATTAATGAATTAGAAATAAATAAATAAAAAGAGTGGAAAAAGGGGGGTGGAAAAGTGGGAGAGAAAAAGGGGGGGGGGGAGGAAAAAAGAGGAGGGGGGGGGGGGTGAAGGGAAAAGACAGGGACAGGGAAAAAACGGGGACAATTGAGATGGTGAAAATGAGCCATGATAGGAAATACACGTCATGAAATGTCCAAACCAACATGTTGATATTGCAAATTGATATACTGTAATACTGTATCCAGATATGACAAGATGACATAAGGGTTAGAGCAGGGGTGAGCAAACTTTTTATGCCGAGCCCCCCTTTTCATCCATAAAATTTCTCGGGCCCCCCCTGCCTGATGTAATCAAAATCACATAGAAAAAAAAAAGCCCTTTATTTAACGGTATACAATATAAATCCAAATATGTTTAAATACTTACATATTTCAACAGCTCGCGCTTGCAAAATTAGGCTGCGTCCACACTGCTGCTGAGAGCGGTGACATCACCAACTCTCCAAGCATGAGCACAGCGTGTCCTGCATAATTTTGCAAGCGTGGATCGGGACTATTTGTGTGTGTGCCTGTGTGTGGCTGTGTGTGTGTATTGACTGCTGCTGAGCGCACATCAAAGTAAATTTTGTTTGTCTCCCCAAGCGCCAAGCTTGGGAGAGCGTACGTGCACAAAGGCAATCCTTTGGGGGGGCATTCATCCACCTCTTTGCTACCTCCCTTCCCTCTCCCCCCCCCCTTTTTTTTCTTCCTTCCCCTCCATGCTTTTTGTCTTGCTTTCCCCATTGTCATTCAAACTCCTACCTACAGTGTTATTTTTTTTTCCCCGTTTTCAATGTTGTGTTTTCACAGTTTTTTTACATTATTTCTGTACATTCATAGTATGATTGATATAGTGGCAGCCTACCCTCTCACTTGCAGAGGATCGCAGCTAAGCAGGTTGCCAGCGGAGGAGAGCAGGAACACAGCGCTATTGCAGGGCAGACACAGAAGGAGGGGCGTTTGACTTCACCGTGCTCGGGCGTGCTCCTCCCTGTACCTCCGAAGCCCATGCGCGTGCGCTCACACACCATCACATGGCCGCCACCTGCACTACCCTGTTCAGCCACCCGCACACATCTTCGGCTGCCCGCCCGTGCACATCTTCTTGGCCGCCCCTCGCGCACAGCGTCTGCCAGCCCGCGCACCCAGTTTTCATTGCACGCCACCTGTGACCCCCTAAATAATCTTGCGCCTCATTGCCCCCCCAGTTTGCGCACCACTGCATTACAACACACACTCTCTCAATCAATCACCATGCACACACTCACCACATACACTCAATCAATCACCACACACACACACACACACACACACACACACACACACACACACACACACACACACACACACACACACACACACACACACACACACACACACACGTACACTCAATCAATCACCACACACACAAACCCCCCCCACACACATGATCAATCCCCACACACTCACACACTCAATCCCCCCCGCCCCCCACACACACACAATCCCCCCACACACACACACAATCCCCCCTCACACACACAAACTCAATCCTCCCCCCCCACACACACACACAAACTTAATCCCCCCCCCCCACACACACACACACTCAAATAAACACACACTCAAATACACACACACACACACACTTTCTCCTGGGGGGCGACATGCTCCGATCCCCCAACCCCCCATGCTGCTGAAAACTGGTGCGGGAAGCAGACAGGAAGAGAAGGAGGGTTTGTCTGTGTGCAGAGAGAAGCCCCGCCCCCTCTGCAAGACACAGGCACATGGATGCAGCAGCACGGAGCTTCTGGCTGCCCGTGCACAGCTCTGCCCGCCCCCAGGTTTCCCTGCAAGCAGACCGCGCCCCACCTACATAATCTTGCGCCCCCCCAAGGGGGTGCACCCCACAGTTTGCGCACCGCTGGGTTAGAGGAAAGGAGTAAATAGACTCACATGATGACCAGTAAATACAAAACAAATGAACAAGTAACAATGATACACATCAAAGGTTAACTGAGGTAAGACAATTCTAAATAAATGTGTAAGGTTAGAAATAATATGATTAGTTACCACAAATTAAATCAAATATAATAACCAATAATAAACAACAGGTAACAAAATGGTACTAACAAACTATTGACAATGATAACAGGGTAGTGTATAATAGGGAATAGTAATATATCAGAGTAGAACAGTAGGGAAAAACATAGTACAGTATAAAGCTTGCAGGCTCCAATATCTTTGTCACGTATCACTCATCATATCACATGAAATCAGTGTCACAATGTGTTATATCCGACAGGGCTCTATGCAGTAAGCGACGAAAAGCTGTGTTTCGACATTTTCTCGCCAATATTGCCTTCCAGATTCAGTAAGTGCAGATAAGCTCCAAAAATCAGCATTTTTTTTTGCCGAAAATAACTTTTCGGCAGCCGGGTGCCGATAAGCCACTTTTCACCACTTATCGGCACTTTCTGAAACCGGCTGAATTCTAGTAGCCCCGATCAGCTTTTCGCTGCTGATCGGCACTCTAGAATTGAGATTTTTACGGCAATCCAGCCCGCCAACTAAAGTTGGCAAGTTGCTGGGGGAGAAGCATCGGCAAGGTCGACACTTAGAAAAAATCAGGCCTTCTTCCTGCCTGGGATTGATGCCGGCGATCTCCGGAGCTGATACCCATTAATACCAGCACCGGAGCCCCCCGGCATGCATCCGAGGCAGGAAAAATGCATTTAAAGCCCACTTCATTACCTTAGCGGCTAACCGCTAAGGCAATGAAGGGGTTAACCAGCCGTGCCAGGTTTATTGTGGGTAGCGGGGTGGGTGAAGGGGGTATTTGGCCCTTGGTGGCTGTTTAGGGCTTGCGGGGGGGTTGCGGGTGGACTTAACCCCTTTATGACCTTAGCGGTTAATACCGCTACGGTCATGAAGGGGTTAAGCCCTCACGCTACCCACCCGCAAGCCCTAAACAACCACCGTTTGGGCTAATACCCACTTCGGCCACCCCCGCTACCCACAATAAAAAAAATACATACACAACAGCCCCACACTAAATAAATAAATAAATAAATAAATAAACCAACAACCCCTATACCCCCCTAACATACAGTACATATATGCACAGCAATGATACTATAGGCCCGCGGGGGCCCTCGGGTGTTACCCGCGGGCCTGCATTACCAATTCTGTGCCCCCCCAAATTAATTTAAAAACACATACATACTTATAAAGAAATAAACCCCCCCCCCCTAACACATACAGTATAGTAATGGGCACAATTACTATTATCCACAAATGGATAATAGTGCATTTGCCCATTTAAAATACATAAAGAACAATAAATACATGAAATACATATTGCACTCACCCATGTCCGGCTGCCACGATGAAGGCCATACTCATCTTCATCACCGTCCATGCCCCCTCCGATGCTGCAAAACATAAACAAGAATAAAAACCACCAATGTAATGTCCCCTAACCCCTTAATCACCATTGTGGTTATTAACTGCTACAGTCATTAAGGGGTTAACCCACCCTCACCCACCACTCAGGAGGCCTAAATACCCTCCCCCACTACCCCCCCCCCACCCCGTGAGGCCTAACCACCCTCACTTACCCAATACCCTGCCGGGAGGCCTATCCACATGTCCTTGGGCCCAATACACCCTTCCCCCACCCCCAGTACCCACAATAAAAACAATACACAGCCCCACAATAAACATCATTATATTTATTAAATACATAACCCACCCCCTGTGCCCCCCATAAATACATGATTTATTATTTGACATACAGGGTTAATACCCCAGGCCCACGAGAGTCCCCGGTGGGCCTGACGGGTCACCTCACAGACCTACAGTAGCCCAGCACCATGTTTCAAACAGGTCTGGAGGCCTACAGGTGGTCCCCACCAGGTGCCGTGGTGCACCGTGGGCCACAATGGGGTCCCCACGGGTAGGCCCGCGGCTGTCTGGAGGGCCCCAAGTCAGAACCACAGGTGTCTGAGGGGCCTCAGGTGGTTCCCACGGAGGT